>NC_138155.1:8449400-8736900 GCF_964199315.1 Orbicella franksi
AGCCTTTCCCCTCATAATATTTTCTCTAAAAACTTCTGTCTTACCCTTTGCAAAGATTTATCGGAAGCTTCGACATCAACTTCAAGTGCACGCTGTCCCACAAGGACAACTTAACGGAAGAAAAGTGCCTCTGAATATAGCATGATTCAAGAAGTAACTATTTTAGCGTATTGTGGGTGTAGTGAGTATCAGTTACCAGCTATATCGCTTTTATCGTTTTCCGGATTCTCGTAACTCTCCGTGACCACATATTTGAAGGCGCATGTAATATAGCTTTCTACGTCACGTTACTCTTATTCAGCAACTAAATTCTTCCCTAAACGCGATTCTTTACCGTTGTAGATTGTATCTTTTGTCGTATTGTCCATATAAGATTGTCCTTAGGGACAAAACAGTCTATATTTTTTATAGGTTGATCTTGTTAAAGTGCTTTTCTGGGTATTGGAATCAGTTTTTATCATTTGGAGTTTAAATGAAGGACACCCACCTGAAAAGATTGATATTAGGTTATGAACTGTAACAAGCTAAGTTGGTTCAATTTACTGTGGCGTGTATTCCCATCAGTCTCAGACTAAGAAAACGGAGAAAAAGGCCACTAATTTTTGAAACTAAATTCAATAACATATCTTACGGACTAAAAGGTTGGAAAGCAAATATTTTTGAAGCCCAAAGGCAGGTGTTTCATGGAATTGTTAATAATCTTTTTTTTTTTTTTTCGTTCTTCCGATATTTATTTGCTCGTGACAATTGACTTTAACTCTTTAACTAAAGAAATAGTCACCAAAAATTGGGACTATAATAGTCTACAATTCTTATAAGCTACAGAATGATCCTAATTGAACTCAAATATGTTTTACAGTAATAAAAAATATACATTTTTTTTATTATTTTTTGAACAAAAAAGGCACTGTTTAACTTTTACAAAAATGGTAATTAATTTCTAACATTGCTGTTTACCCTAGGGAAAATAAATTAACCATCAGCCGTAAAATGCCTAGGTATTATTCAACAGGCGTAAAAAAACCACCACCTCATGAGGACCCTCCTGTAACTAAAGTAACACCAAAGATATGGTTGCAGATCTGGAATCATAAAAATCCAACTAACCAGAACATACAAGCTCCCCATTTTCTATTCCTTCACTATTATCTTTCATACTGCCAGGTATGAGGGTTTTAATTAAAACGCTGAAAACGTACGGTTGTTTTCGAATTTTATGTAAATAAAGCTCTGAAACATTCCTTACAGAACCTTAAGAGTTGTATATTATTATTATTATTATTATTATTATTATTATTATTATTTTATTTTTTTTTTTATTTTTATTTTTTTTATTATTTTATTTTTTTTTATGACTCTGTTAATGGCCTACAACTCCCCGTCCCGTACAGGACCGTAAAGACTCCATCTACGGCCGCCTCTCGCACTAAAAAAAACTTTAAAAGATATGGAAGTTTACGACGTGATGGGAATGAGTAATCACATCGAATTTTCATTGCTATTCAGGCGATGTTTTGATAATTTTGGCCGGTAAATGTCAGTATTGTATAAATAAGACACCCAAATTTCGGTGTCTTGTTATTGTTCCTAAGGGCGGTCTTAACATTAGATGTCTTATTTATTTACCTTACCTTACCTAAATTTAAAAATACAAAGCTGTATATCAGTGTCAGTTTATATTTCTGCAAATACCAGCTGCTAGCCTCCATCCCACATTAAATTCTTCTATCGGACTCCCTCCGCCATGCAAAACATCCTCTCCTGGCTGAACAAAAAGTTGGTTTCGACGTACGAGACCCTACGAACGTTACAGCAGATGCTAACCTTACAAGGGACATACACCAAACACGGAAACATGCTAATGAGTGTATTTAAATTTCTTCTAGCCTTGAACATATTCCTTTCCATCGTTGCATCATTGGTCAATGCTCTGATCCTTGTGTCTCTTCAGAAAGATACTTCTCTTCATCCACCGACAAAACTTCTGTTTCGATGTTTGGCAGTAACTGATCTTTGCGTTGGAGTTATTATTCAACCACTTGGGGCCGTTCTCCGTTTGTTTACTACCGGAACGTACTGGAAAAACACTTCCAACTTACACCGGCTGCATCGAGCTTTAAGTTTTACTTTATGTGCCGTAGCGGTCTTCATATCCAGCGCCATAAGCATGGACAGACTTCAAGCCCTGTTGTCTGGACTGAGATACAGACATGTTGTAACATTACCACGAGTTCGTACATTTATTATTTGCTCTTGGTTAATTGGTTTATCATGTGGATCGATGTTCTTTTGGAAAAGCAAAATTGCATTTACTGTAGCCTTCGTTCTTATAATAATTACTGTATCAACCTCTGTCTTTTCCTACACAAAGATTTATCGCAAGCTTCAGCAACATCAACTTCAGGCGCACACAGTCTTACAAGGACAATCTAACGAAAGACGAGTGCCTCTAAATATAGCACGTTGCAAGAAGTCAGTTTCCAGCGTATTATAGTTGTAGTTGGCATTAGTTATCTGCTATATCCCGTTTATCGTTGTGGTTATGCTGATGACATATGGCCGAATGCCTGGAAAGAAATTTGAAATAATTTTCGACGTTACAGCAACTCTTACTTACTTAAAATCGTCTCTGAACCCGATTTTTTACTGTTGGAGGATCAGAGCTGTGCGACAAGCAGCCAAGGACACGATCAAGAAGTTTACCCGCTGGAAATCTGTCTAGATCTTGTGGTGAGCGTGGAGTACATTCAGTGAAGAGCGGCGGCCAGCTTCATCTGTGAAGAGAACAGAAGAGCGATAGTTTCTGAAAAAGTTCGAAAAACGCTTAAAGCCGGCGTCCAGAAGTAACTCAGTACTTATCGAAACGTGGCAAATTTTATATTTTAATGTTTTAAATTTACCTGGTAATTCAAAGGGGATGTAAATTATAATCTTCCTTAAGGAATGTTGCTCTTCGTCATTCGAAAGAAAAAAAGTTGAGATTAATTTCAACTCAACGCACAGTAACTGCTCTCTGTTATACTAAATTGCGGTTGATATTACACCTTGTTCCAATCAGTAAAACATCGTGTTGCTATGCAAGGACTAAAGTAAACTTCAACTCAGCGCTTCAGTTATAGTATGTTATGATGAAATACGGACATACACGGTAACTCATAGTCCCCCCCCCCCCCTCCCCACCCCCACCGGGGTACAAAGGGGAGGATGGAATCCCTCCCCCCTCTGGGTTTTTTGTTCTCTTAAGGCAAAGCGAAATAAATTTACATCAGTTAGAGGGCCCTGAGCTTGCTCTAGAAGATGATACCATTTTTGTCGGTACCAACGTCCTATGACGTGAAATGAATTAATTAGTTTTTATAAACAAAACAAAAAGAACACAAATGAAAATAGATATACCTTGAAACTATTTCACATGTAGTTCTTTAATTAGAATTGTAAATTTGTAAAAATTGTAAGGACGATCGTTTAATATGAGGAAGATAAGAATGATCAATTTCTTCCTCGATTTAAACCAGTGAAGTGCAGGCGACAACCTGTGTAAACATTATACAGCTTCCTTTAATGGCCGGTCTTGTTTTGTTTATTTTATTTTATTTATTTATTTATTTATTTTTTTTTGATTTTACCGTAGGCGATATTTCCGTATGAAGGGAAATGTAAAGTATTATTATAGTATTAGGCAAAACAGACATGAAACAAATACGAGCTCGACAGACGATGTTTTGTACTTTAACAATTTTTCTTAGGACCTTTACGAAAATTCCTAATAAGAAAATGAGATATATTTTCGCGTTTCCCTTTTTTTTGTGCTTTTTTTTTTATTTTAGTGAAGAGAAGTACCTATTGATAGCGGAGGTCCGGCGGCCCGAAGGGCCGCCAAGCGGAGCCCCATACCCATATAGGGAAGAAAAGGAAACCCATGAATTGATTTTCTCATGGTTATCATGGCTAGCGGTATTGCTCGTGGGCGCGTACGCACGACGGCGACGACGACGACGACGACGGAGTCGCGCAAGATGGCGGCCATACTCCAGCTAATAGGTTGACAGAGACACGCACCCTCGGTTTGTAGCGGGAGAATGCCATTTTTCTTGGCGGGATTTTTAAAGATAAACGATAGCGGAGGTTGATCTAATATTTTTAAGACAGGGTTCCAGTCAAGCAATAAAGAGAAAGCAAGAATTAACAGGTAAAGAAGTAGCGAAGAAGATCGCGAAAAAGACTGAGCGGGCCAGCGCTGGGGAAGGAGGCGAGACAGTACTGAACAATGCCGTGAATTATAGCTAGTCAAGGGCTAGAGAAAGGAGGTGAAATTATACCGAAGAATGCCGTGAACCAAAGCTAACGAGGGCTATAGAAAGGAGGCGAAAGTACCCGACAAATTGATTCAGAAGACTGCCGAACTCCCCATGGCCAAGTTCAAAATTCGCGCGAACGTAATGCTGTGCAGCCGTGCAAGAAAATTCAAAAGTCACCTGATTTGGTCAGGTGATGAACAAGAGAAATCAAATGTGCCCGAGTGTTTTAGGGAAATTATGAAACAGTAAGCGTAGCGGAAAGAAGTGGTTGATTCGTTGATCTATCGAAAATATAACTTCAGTTCAGTCTTCACAACTTTTGCTGCAAGTTTCTGCCCGGAAGATTTACACTGGCCGAACTGAATTGCCAACTTGCGGTAAGTGACTTTTGTTGTTGCGTTTGCTATGAAAATTAACAAGTTGCCTCGGCGATATAAGCTTATTTTTCTTTGGTATCCATTAAAAGTCTTCCTTATTTGAAGCCATGCTGTAAGAGATTTTAAAAATTGCATCGTTTTAATTTCGCTCGTCTCTAAACAATAACACGTGGGTCGCTTTGGAGGTTGCTGTACGTTGTAAACAAATTAAGTTTTCTGTCGATTTTCGTCGTCAACTTAAGCTTATAACCTCACGTCTGAAAATAAGCTTAACCAAAACCGTACTTGTAAACACGGCCGGGCGAGTTTTGAAGTTTTCTTTGAGTTAGTTAGCACTGCCGCTTCGTAGACTGCTAAAATTTCTTCCTCTGTTGTTGAAAACCAAGGAAGGTTTACAAACCATTTTAAGCCGAAGCGAACAGGATTTGCTAAATTTAATTTTGTTCCTATGTGAATATTTGCATATTGTGATTACAAAGTGTGGAGAGTTCCTCGTTTTGTTAGTTAAATTTATTCGGTTTGGCGAAATGCTTTTGTGAATTCCGAGGTTAACTTGGTTGAAGACTGGTAAAGCTACTGCCAATAAAATGACTGCAAAGCTAAATTAAGCCGTCGGCAAAAATACAGACTCTCGGTAATATTCAAATTTAAACGTGAATAATTTTTAAACTTTAACACCGCAAGCTTAAACGAATTATCTTTATCCTCTCTTTTATTCGGTCACCTTTCATTGAGAAGGGATTTGCTGTTGATACTCGAGCTCAGATGTAGTGATATGCATCTTGTGTTTATAATGTAGATTTCCTCGTTTTATTTTGTTGTCTGTCCAATTAGTTCGGTTTGGTGAAATGCTTATATAGTCCAAAATGTCGAGTAGACGACTATGCATGGCAATCCTGTCTGCAAATAAAGCTGTGCTTTGATTTTGATTGGCAATTTCATTTTATTTGTGCCATTGCTTTTGGTTGGGGGTACATGGACCGTATTTTGTTAATAAGAGGTTATTCCCCAATGCGGTATTTACACTTAATATGGAAATGTTCCTACTAAGTGACATGGTACTAATTAACTCGGTAAATTGAACAGTGTAATAGAAGTTCTTGCCCTGACCATTTCTCGGTAATAAGAATAACTTTTACATACATATATACACAATTTAGTTGGAGAGAGCATTCTCCTATCTCCACTCTCTCTCTCTCTCTCTCTCTCTCTCTGCTCTCTTCTTCACACTAATTTTTTATTAACTAACTTATTAAATGAATGTCACTGACTGTTTTCTTTGTTGTGTATGCATACTTTTTTGCTCGTCGAAGAAAGTTTCAGTTTCTTCCTGGCTGTACAGTTTCCTTTCTCCTGTCCTGTACCAATTTGATTGTGAGATAACTTTGTGAATTCTCTATTCTCCTTAAATTTTATCTCATCAGGTTGATAGAATGCGCTCTCAGAGTGTTCCATCATTGTCTTCAGTCGCTACAATTTTCCGGAAAAAAGCAAGTTTTCTTAATTTCCTTTTACTTTGTGTTAGGACTTTTTAGCATGCCTGTAATTGGCCCATGGGCATTACGGGAGAATAATTTTCAAGTAAAGAATTACATTCGTTTTAGTGTTGATTATGTTAAATTGTTATGAATTAGGCATTTCTTTTTATTTTTTATTTTTTATATTTTTTATTTTAGTCGCACGCGATGTTTTATGATTTTACTGAGGTATACTATGTAAATGTAAATAATGCACTGGAATTGGCCAATCAGAGTGCATTATATCGGCTTTAAACACAAACCATATATAATAAATGGCTTGTATGTGAATGATATTTTTATTACAGAGAACTGGACAGGGCAAGAACTTCTTTTGTGAATTTATATATTAATTCCTCTTAGTGCTGTCAAAATGTCTCAGGAACCTTCATTTCTGATAATCTATTATTTTCCACCATACCTACAGCACAGAAGCTCACCAAATCCTAACTGATAACTAACATGTGTGTATTTCTAGCCTTTGCTGTGTGCTACATGTATATTCTGTTATCTTGCCTTAACTGCTAGAAACAATTTTGACAGAGCTGTTGCAACAGTTTCACTTAAATTGAATTCCAGTAACAGCGCTACATGTAGCAGTGTTATTGAGTATGAACTTTATGGAGGATTTTAAACTTTTATTTTTTATGATTACAGACGACAACAAAATATACATGTGTATACATAACCTGATGTTGGTGTTGGTTACAAACTGTAGTTCATAATGGTCATCCTATTACAGGTAAGGGAGAAAAGTTCAGAGAGTTTAGAACATTTCTTCCCCCGGCACACCTTCTGTCTATAGGTGCAATAATTGAGAGGTTATATATATATGCGAAGAGTAATGTAAAGTTACTGTATAAACTTAGCATTAAAATCTGACATTTCAACGCCTCCTTTGCTAAAATTAGTCACGGTTTAATTGTTATCACTCCCTGTGAATTCATAGAGATTCCAGAGGCAAATTATCACCTAATGTGGAAGTCCTGTCTTCAAGTGAGGGAAAAGGACAAAAAAGAGTTACAATGAGAGTAAAAAGAATTGTGAATGTTGATATGGTGTACATTATACATCATGTAAAGGTATTTGGTGAGTGCCAAAGGCATAACATTTCATGTATTGCTTTTTCAGGACAAATTATATAACAGTGACGTTTTAAAAGGTGTGATCAGAAAAATAATGAGTACATTGTCCAGGCAACACCAGTTCATGGACGGCATATGCAGACAGTAAGAGGAACTGTAAACGCTACCACGTAAGTTAGTTCTATGCTTATGACTTCTTGTTCTTGGATTTTGTGTCATTTCATCACATCAACCCTCCAAGTTAATTTTTTTCCTTAGTGGCCATTTGGCCACTGACCGTTCAGGTTTGGTCGCCAATGAAAAATTTTAGTCGCCAAAATATATGCGTAAATTAATAATTAATTAATAATAAATAATAATCTTATTATTATCTAACTGTATTATTAAATAACATTTTCCTTGAGCCACCAAGTAAATTGAAGTCCCGTTCAGTGAAAGAACTACCTAATGTTGATTCAAATATACTTTTATTGGAATGATTGATGATCAAATGAAATAGTTTCTGATCACAATGAAAAAGTACTATATTATTGCAACAGTGTTGTGAGTTGATCACAGTTCTCATTCAGTCATTTTAAATTGATTGGCTTTCACTTTCAATAAATCTTTTACAATGATTATAATAATGCAAATGTACATGCCTTCAAACAGCTCCATCGATTTACAAGTGACACCACAAATATCAAAAGCCAAAGGTTCAGACTATCTTCATTATAAACTCTTGCTTGAGTTTTTAATATTTTATAATCACACTTAAATGGTAACTTAGGAATGACTTGAGCACCCCAAACAATTCAAACTTTCATGCTATGAAATAAAGTTTTTTTTTGTTTTTAATCTATACTAGTGACACATATTTACAAGTCTACAGCCAGCACACAGAAATCCATATTTCTGCATTAAAACTTGGAAACCACATGTGGTATGGACTTCAGATTGAAGAAATGGTCTTCTTGATCTTTTTGAGGATTTGAATCATTCCTTCACTGCTGGCGCTGGTTGTGAAATCAACCATCAAAAAGCGTGAGCATGTATGAATGAAACGTATGTTTACCGCCATTTTTCCGCCATTTTTGATGAAAATTAAGAAAAAAAGTTGCTTCACAAAACACAGAAATATTTGTGTATATCATTTATAATTCACACAACAGGAGCAGTGCAAACGACACAGATTATACCAAGTTAAAATAAGATAGCCTCATTCGCAGCTGAATGGCGGAAAGTTTTCCAATGTTTATCAAGGCGGCATCAAATTCTTGCTGAGACCATAAAGTGAACACTATTTTTACCTTATCGCTTATGATCTTTTTTAAATGTTCAACCTCGTTTTCTGCTTGAATAAGTAAACGATATAAAACTTCATCTGCAAATTAAAAACTGTGTTGAAATGGACAGAAAAGTTCAACCTCAAATTGTTTGTCGTTTTGAATTTAATATGCGAACCGCGGAACGCGAATACTCAACGCGAAAATACTTTCACAAGTTTTAGGGCAATCACTAAGACAGATATTTTTTATTGATGAAATCTTTGACAATTTAAAAATAAACCCAGGTTCGTTCACACAAGTGAAATTTATTTACAACTGCGAGCCGCTTTTCATCACAGTTTTATTATTTATAGAATCCCCCGTGCTTGTGTTATCAAGTTTGCTGTAAAGTCAAGTATTTTCGTGTCCACTGAAACAAAATACGTTTCTCAAATACATCTGGATGTATCTCAAATATATTGTGGATCCTGTACCGTCGAGCTTTCCAAGCTTTTGCAATTCCTCTTCTTTTCGATGGCAAATGACCAGATTGCGTGTGTTGTCTCACGCTTCCAGGTAAAATTGTCACGTGCCAAAGTTCAGTCGAGTGGAACGAATTTCGTCACGTCCCAAGCTCGACTGAATGCAATTCCTTGATCTTTGCCATTTCTTTTTATTCAGTCTCCATTTCTGTTAGTTAAAATCCCACAACAACTAGCTTTGCAAAGTGAATTCTTAATGCTCAGAACGTTTTTCTTTTCGCTCCGGATGATAGTCCGCTCAAGCTCCTGACGCACAGGTCACGTTAATTTTAGTCGCCGAGCTGGCGACTTGCGTTCTAATTTAGTCGCCAGCTCCAAAATTCTAGTCGCCATGGCGACTAAAATGGTCGCAACTTGGAGGGTTGCACAAGAATAGGTAATGAAAGATGCAATAGTTGTTGCAATATATTTTTGAAGGAAAACTTATAAGTCTGCCTATGCTGGATAACAGCCATGTGTAAACTGAATGTGAAGCAAACACTCTGTTAAAGATGGGGCAACCCTAAAAGCCAGAAACTGGAATCCGGAATCTGGAACCAAAAACCGGAATCCAGAAACTGGAACCGGAATCCGCAAATCAAAGAAATTAAGTTCTTCAAATACACGAAAATTGTTTTGCTTAGCTTTTTGACTGTAAAGAGTAAGCTGCCAAGTAAAAAGGACCTCAAACTTAACCTTTTTTGAGACAAAAATTCCCCGTCTGTTGAAATCGTGCAACCGTTATTTTTAGTGAGGGCTATGATTATGAGAATCTCAGTAAAGTGCGTCTTAATTTTATTCCAAGCACCTCGAGAGTGTCTAAAATAAGCTTGCTGGTAATTGCCATTTTGTTTAATAAGTGATCTTCAATTTACCGGGAGTATAAGTTTATCCTTTATGTCTAATAGATACTGAACAAGATAGAAAATTTTATAGAGAACAGGATATCCGTCAGTGGCAGCCCCCTGTACATTGACAGTCACGCCCCCCACTTTCGAAGTCCAAAGGCTAACCCATCTGGTCTAAATATGAAATTTGATTTTTCTAACAGATACAAGACCAATTCCAGATTAACACAATTTCCACACTGATACTGTTACAAATCAGCCTTTCATATTCTTGGCGGCCATCATATTAAAACAATTTGTAGAAATGTTGCACACTTACTTCCGTCTGCTTCTCACTTGCTACCAAATCAGACCACATGTTGTTAAAAGATGCTAAAAGGCTGCCAGAAACTCACTGCAATAGCCTATAATAGCTTGTTGTTAATGTGCTGCTCACCAGTCTTCTCAGAGCAATTTGATCTAGACAAGAAGCAGGCTCTCACCAGGGCCAGCTTGAACAAAAGATGGGTAACTTAGCCTATGAGCAGGCTCTCGTGTTTGGGCTGGGGGTGTGAGTGGCAGAGCCGCATGAAGGCTCTTGCTGACATGCCAATGCAGAAAAACACTAGACACCTATTTAGCCTGCTCAGACACTAGAGACAGATACTAGAGCCTGCTAGCAGGCTATGGGTAACTCTATCCACCCAAAAGATCAGTATCCCTGACTGGATAGTGATGTACCCAATGGATAGCTTTATGCAGCTTTTGAACAACCGGGCCAGATATATAGCTAAGGGTTGTTCAGAACTATTCAATAATTTTTTAGCAATTACAGTCTGTGGCTGAAGTAAAGCCAAGAAAATAAATAACAACAAAATAATTTTTGCTCATGTTTATTTATTAGAAATTGCTGAAGTGAATTATTTCTATCATCATTCATAATATCTGGATTCCAGATTCTGGTTTTTGGTTCCGGATTCCGGATTCCAGATTCTGGATTCCAGATTCTGGATTCCGGATTTCGGTTTCCAAATTCAGTGTTTTAGGGTTGCCCCAGATGATGTATGTGCATATGTTAATCTTGAATAATCTGAAATTTCAGAGAGTTTAAAAATATCATATCATATCTGTGATGGTTCTGAGGTGGAGGGCTGTTACATGTACATGTAAATGTCTCATGCACGATTTTTCACTCGTTATGATTCAGGTGCAAATAGTTTCTGTATCTGTTGATGTGCAAC
Organism: Orbicella franksi; assembly: GCF_964199315.1. NCBI lineage: Eukaryota > Metazoa > Cnidaria > Anthozoa > Scleractinia > Merulinidae > Orbicella > Orbicella franksi. The sequence goes on from NC_138155.1 coordinate 8,460,514, forward strand.
AATCTACACCAATATTTCAACCTAATAATGTACAGTGTATATTAATTAACCAAATTATGCTGTTTTTAGTTGACCAGTGCTACTACATAGTAATGTGATATTGAAGGGCACAAATTTAAAAACACGCCCAGTGTCAACTTGTTAAGTATATGAACTGGCCAGACAGTGTAGATTAAAAATTCCCTGAAAGGTAAGATGTTTCTTAAACATTATTTTGTAATTAATGATTTCTCAGACATTGTTTTCTTTAAGAAAAGATTCATACCCCACATGGAGGTTTTTTCTCTATTAGAGCTCTTCATTCCTGATACTTTGATTTGGAATTTCTAGACTGGCCATGAATGGGTGTTGGGTGTGAATATCTTCTGGAACTGCACATTCATTCATTGAGTTTACAAGCAAGAACATCAGTATTTATCCTGACAAACTCTGATTTTCTTCTGGAAGCTGAACTCATATACAGTTGTGCAGTTATATGTACAACCAAACAGCCTGGATGACCCTGTGATTGGGACTGTGCACATTGTTGTAACCCTCAATGTTCCAGTTTCTTGTTTGAAGCAAATTGCATTTGCTCTTGAAAGCAAGTGGCGAAGTTCATAACAGTTCTGTAAGTTTACTTTGTAATTCAGTGCAGAGCCTGCCACAGTGAAAGTTGTAGTACCAACCCCTAGCATTTGATTCACTACTAACACTCAGTAAACAACTAACAATGTAGTACACTGTATATCAAAGAAAGGAATTACATGCCTGTTCCTGTCAGTCAATATATGAACAGTTTACAGATGGGGAGCCTGTATTAAAACATGAAAGATTTTCAAAGCAACCATGTCCTGGTGAGATATTTCTGAGGAAATATAAATTTAAGGTCCTTATGATTGCTTATAGGCATCGATTTTTATTGTAAACAATATCTTACTGAGTGTATTTTTCTTGTGTACTAATTGTTGTAGAACACAGACATCACTGTTATGACAGAGATATTAATTTGTGAAAAGTTCTATAAACAAATGCATCTGGGAACAAATTAATTTATCATGGATGCAGCTTCTGAGAGATCCCCAATATTAATGGAACATACACTGTTCATACATGTAAAAGAGTTCAGTAATTCATTACTTATGATTGTAATGCTTTGTTTGGTTTCTCTGTATTTACAGACAACTTGATGGGATTATAGATTCTGCACCAAGTTCATTGAATAAACCGACATGGAGGTTCAGTTCTGCAGCCCATCCTGTTTGTAGTAATATCATAGCTGCAACATTGTGACAGATACACTGCATTACATTATTAAGAAACACATATTAACTAATTATTTTTAAGTGCCTTTTAAATTAATCAGTTTTTCTTAGAGATAATTTACTCATGGTTTAAATAATTGGCTTTTTGGCTTTAAAATGATATTTATTGAGCTTTTAAATCAACTTTGTGATAATCTGCATAGGACATGGCATAAATTGATATTTTGCCAACACAAAATGGAGAACTGGGTCTTAAGCAAAGTTGCAGGATTAGCATTTTTGTAGAAAGAAAGGGTTGAGAAATTTGTGACATTCTACAGACAGCCTTGCCATTCGCAATGTCCGATAAGGTTAATTTGTTCCATTCTGTTGTAGAAATAGTGTTCTCTAATTTATAAATTATCTCAATCTGTTGTTTAAATGATTGCCTTATAACCCCATGTCTGGCTTTGGTGCATGTAGGATATTGATGTATTTTTTAGCCATTTTGCTGTAAATTATCTTAATTGATGTGTCAATCAAAACATATCTTGGATATGCTGGGCTCTTCTGACAAATGTACCTATGCCTGATAACCTTGGAGTGCATTTGGTTGTGTAGTGCAGACAAAATACATGTACATAATATAACTTCCTCTTAGCTTACTGATAATTCTTGGTATAATTTAATCATAGCAAAATTAATTAATGGAACCCAATAACAGCTCTTGTAGTCCACAATGCCAGTCGAGAAAAAGAACAAATCACATTGAAATTGAATAATAAAATTATTATTAGAAGCCTATGCAAGTATTCATGATCAGCAAAAAAAAAAAAATATCGTAAGTACCATTCATGCGAGGGTGATTTTGCTTATTGCAAACCCTTCCAGCAGGAGGAGACTCCATACAATAGTGAAGACGGCTAAATGTATTTTTGGGGACAAGTTAGAAAACAAAACTTTCCAACTTTTCACATATGTATACTGTTTTGGTATTTTTGTGAGATTTCATTTGGTAGAGATTCAGGGACTGAGTATATTGTAACCACAGCATTTCAATCAGTCCCTACAACAAAAAAATGTGTAAACTTCTTTTGTGTGGGAATCCCCATGTTAACCAAGGAAGAATATAATGATTAATAACAATGCCTTGTCTTTCTGAATAAGGTAGGAAAGAACAAGAAATGCCACCAAAAAGCAAAGAAGACAGTTCTGTTCTGTGATCAAGATTTCTGGTGGCTTCCAAGAAATCCTTGAAATCATGGCTCTATATTTCATATTCACACCATCTTACACCTCGATCTGCTGATGTAATACTAGTTCCGGCTGAAACTATTAAATCATTCGCAATTTACCTCATACATGTACATGTTGGATTATTTTCATTAGTAACAACATTCCGAAAAATAACTGAGGAGCTCCGCTTTTAGGCTGGCCTAAATCTATATATTATCTAGTTAGTGACAAAGAGAGAATTTATAGAATTTGTTTCTTTTTCCCTTGCATTCTTGCGTCAAACTGCGCGCGATAACTGAGAATATCGGAAACAGAATTTCTGAACTTAACTTTCTCTTGAAGAACCTTGCAATTACTTTCGAGGTCAGTCCGCCCTGTAAATGAGCAGGATTGATTAGGATGATGTAAATATAATAGAGCATAAACATGCTTCGGTTGTGTTCCGTGCCACGATACGGTGGTCTTTTTCTTTAGAGTTATGGAGAAAATTCATATATTAAGGATGTACTGTAGTTTTAATATCAGCCCTGCGCGTCAGATTGGAACACTTACGTCATACTTCATTTTTTCGGATATACCAAGAAAAAAATGATCCAATGGAATAACTGATGTAAATTACTCTTGTGTTCTGTTCCTTATCAATCACTATGTTATCGCGAGACAAATGACAATACGTAATGCTGGATTAAAAAAAGTTTTGGATGTTAAATAGAAGACATGATTTCATTTATTATTTCCGATCTTGCCGTGTAATATTTTGTACTTGTTACACTCGATCCTTGGAATGTGCGGTATGTCATCTATTCACAGCCTGATGAATTATAATTAACATTTAGACAGGATTCGAATATTCTAGTGTTTGGTTCGAAAGAGCAAATATTTTGTTCTCCAATAAAGATAATCACGCACTCTTTTGTTGTTGCCAAATTGGATTCTTTTCCTTTCCGCTTCAATCACTTCTTATAGTTGATAATACTAGTGGTAATGAGATCCTTGGAAGTCGTTTATCGTGTTGTTTCTAAAATAATAATGATGATGATGATGATGATGATGATGATGATAAACACTCTATAACTCCGCCATGTGTTAATCAGTAATACAATCTTTTGCGGATGGACCAGCATATACCATTATATTCAGTGTTTTTCTTTTGTACTTTACTAAATATTTAAAGGGTGTGACAATGCCTCCACACATAACAATCTTTAAGCAGTAACCACAAACATTAAGGCCTTGAGTCTTTTTAAAGATATCGATTCAGATACTAATTTGTGTTTCAGCAGCTAATTTATGTTAGGTAGCCACCTGTTCCTTACTACCACCATTAATGCTCCCGACCGATGAAATCAAACAAGACAAAAACAACTTTTAATGGGAGAAAAAGGGCCGAGAATAAAGTGCTCAAGTTCCCAATAGGAATTTTACAAAACAATACGGGTCAGGTGGTTGGCAACGAGAGGACCTAAACAATAACAATATTATTAAGAAACAACAACCGGGCTGCAGAGGGGGTCTAATCCTCTCCCTGGGGTACTAATCCTTAGCCACTGAGAGGTCATTATCCTCTCCCTCTTTCCAGGATATGTTTTGATAATTATGCCAGGTGAACGTCAGTATTGTTTGAATAAGAAAGCACTGTAAAAATGCAAAGCCATAGATTAGTGTCAGCTTTTATTTCTGCAAATACCAGCTGCTAGACTCCATCTCACATTTGCTCTCGGATTCCCTCCGCCAAGCGAAACATTCTCTCCACGCTGAACAAAAAGTTGGTTTCGACGTACGAGACCCTACGAACTTTACAACTGGGACAAACCTTACAAGGGACAAACCAAACAAGCATATTAACATGCTAATGAGTGTATTTGATTTTCTTGCAGACTTAAACATATTTCTGTTCATCTTTGCATCAGAAGGCAATGCTCTGATGCTTGTGTCTCTTCAGAAAGATACTTCTCTTCATCCACCGACAAAACTTCTGTTTCGATGCTTGGCAGTAACTGATCTTTGCGTTGGAGTTATTATTCAACCACTTGGGGCCGTTCTCCGTTTGTTTACTACCGGAACGTACTGGAAAAACACTTCCAACTTACACCGGCTGCATCGAGCTTTAAGTTTTACTTTATGTGCCGTAGCGATCTTCACATCCAGCGCCATAAGCATGGACAGACTTCAAGCCCTATTGTCTGGACTGAGATACAGACATGTTGTAACATTACCACGAGTTCGTGCATTTATTATTTGCTCTTGGTTAATTGGTTTATCATGTGGATCGACGTTCTTTTGGAAAAGCAAAATTACATTTACTGTAGCCTTCGTTCTTATAATAATTTCTGTATCAACCTCTGTCTTTTCCTACACAAAGATTTATCGCAAGCTTCAGCAACATCATCTTCAAGCGCACACAGTCTTACAAGGACAATCTAACGTAAGACAAGTGCCTCTGAATATAGCACGTTATAAGAAGTCAGTTTCCAGCGTATTATGGTTGCAGTTGGCATTAGTTATCTGCTATATCCCGTTTATCGTTGTGGTTATGCTGATGACATATGGCCGAATGCCTGGAAAGAAATTTGAAATAATTTTGGACTTTACGTCAACTCTTACTTACTTCAGTAAAATCGTCTCTTAACCCGATTCTATACTGCTGGAGGATCAGAGCTGTGCGACAAGCAGCCAAGGAAACCATCAAAAAGTTAATGTGCTGTAAATCAGTCTAGATCTTATGGTGAACGTGGAATACATTCAGTGAAGAGCGGCGGCCATCGTCATCTGTGAAACAGGAGAGCAATTGTATTCGAAAAAGTTAACAAAAAAAAAAAAAAAGAAAAAGAAAAAAAAATGCACAGTAACTGTTCTCTGTTATACCAAGTCGCCGTTCATATTAGACCTTGTTTCAATCGGTAAAACATCGTGTTGATATGCAAGGACTAAAGTAAACTTCAACTCAGCGCTACGATTATTGCATTTTACGATGAAATATCAACCAGGCTCGGTGCTACAGATCTGGTTTGGTTCATTGAATAGTATAGAAAATCGTATGAACGCGGGTTTATTCCGTTATATATGAGCACGAGTGATGATTTTCAAGTTCTCAAAGTTGCACGAGCCGCAGGCGAGTGCAATTTGGGAACTTGAAAAACATCACGAGTGACCACATATTACGAAATGCACGAGCGATCATACGATTTTTTTAGTTACGATATACTCAACAAAATTAAAAAAAAAAATCAAGAAAACGCGACCGACACGCTTGAATGGACACGCAACTCTGTAGTGGCTTCCAAACTGCTCCCTGTGGTGGTTCGGGCGCAAGTAGACCAAAAGAGCTTATACAATAACAACAACAAGATTTATTTCTGCTCCCATTTCTCCGACCACATGCTTCGGTTAACCGCATCCCATAATAGACCAGTGATCATGTGACTGACACGTCACAACAGAAACACTACATCTCCCCCTAAGTTATTACAAATGTCAGCACTAGAGAAAAACTAAATGAACAGTATTACAAATCTAATTAATAGTCCTTAAAACAAACAGTCTCTCTCTTTATGTCTCTTGCACATTCTAAAACTAAGTGCATACGTAGTCTTTTAAATAGGCGGGTGGTTGTCTAGAGCGCGCAGGTCGCAAAACAACTGAATCGCCCGGCAAAGGGTTGGGTGGAGTCTCTTGCACCTCTGCTGGCTGGCTTGCAATTGTCATTGGATGCGTTTATTCCACCTGGTCTGGCTCTTGGCGTAGTTGTGCTGGCTGTACCTGGTCTTCCTTTTCAGTGGTTTCAGGTGCAACAAATTTCTTCATGTGGGCTATGTTTCGCATTTTATTGTTCCCATTGGTATCTTCCAGTATGACGGCATTTCCATCTTTGTGAACGACCTTGTATGGCTCAGGTTCATAATTGGGTGAGAGTTTGTTCTCTCGAGCCTGTTTCAGTAGGACTTGATCACCCTCTTCAATGTCGCTGAATTTGGCAGCGCGTGTTCTGTCTGCATACTCCTTCTGTCTAAGTTTAGCATGAGCATCCCTCTCTTTTAAGAGCAGCTGCCACTGTGCTTCAGTGGCTCGATCCTTGGGGATTTGGACTTTTGGAAATTTGTCACGTAGCTTCCTCCCCATCAGTAGTTCTGCTGGTGATATCCCAGTAACAGTATGAGGGGTAACTCTGTACTGGAATAGAAAGTCTGCGAGTGCTTTTCGCCAATCTTTACCCTCTAGGCGCGCGATTCTCACGATTTTCAGTAAGGTCTCATTGCAACGCTCCACCTCTCCATTGCTTTGGGGCCAATAGGGCACGCCCTTTTTGTGTTCAATTGCTAGATACTCTAGGAATCCCTCGAATTCCTTGGATGCAAATGGAGGTCCGTTATCACTACGGACAGTCTCTGGTAGACCATGTGTTCTAAAAATAGCCTCCATGGACTTGATTACATTTTGTGCATCTGTTTTCTTGAGAAGGACAGCTTCGATCCAGCGAGAATAGTAGTCTACAACTACCAGGAGGTGATCTCCACTTGTAATCTCGAGAAGGTCAACTGAGATTTCTTGCCACGGGGAGTCTGGTAGTCTGGTTGATCTCACCGGCTCTGGTTTGGATCGGGGTCCGACAAGCTGGCAGGGGTGACATGTTCGTATTGCTTGCTCTACTTGCTTGTCCATTCGTGGCCACCATACTTTCTCTCGCAACCTGGCTTTAGTTCGGACCATACCTTGGTGTCCTTCGTGAGCCAACATTATGGTGCGCTTTTGAAGGCTCTGTGGAATGAGGATGCGGCTTCCTCTCATCACCACCTGTCCTATCACCCACAGTTCATCTTTAACTGCTTTGTAAATTGTGCCTTGTAACTGGCTCCAATCATCTGTCATTACAGCCTGCCGTAACATCTTTAGCGTTGGGTCTTTTTCAGAAGCGATTTCAACTTCCTTTGGCACCAACGCAGCTGGTACAGCCTCACTTACTACGCTGTACGCAAACTCTTCTGCAGCTTGAGTTTCGTGATCATGGGTAGTACCCACCGGTAGGCGGCTCAGGACGTCTGCAGCATTGTCCTTGCCCCGTATATGTGTCAACTTGTATTGGAACTGCTGTAAGTAGAGAAGCCATCTTTCTATTCGTGCTGATGGGGGCTTTGACTTTGCTCCGAGTACGATGAGAAGAGGCTTGTGATCAGTGCAGATTTCAAAGCTAATGCCATAGAGGTACAAGTAGAACTTTTCACAAGCCCACCTTACAGCCAGAGCTTCTCTTTCAAATTGGGAGTACCTCATTTCAATCTTACTCAGCTTTCTGCTGGCATAATATATTGGCCTGTAGCTTCCATCTTTTTGCTTCTGTTCCAGAATCGCCCCAACTCCCACTGGTGATGCATCGGTTGTCAGACGAGTTTCTGCGCCCTGTCTGAAATATGCCATCACTGGTGCACGAGTCAGCCGGTCTTTTATCTCTTGGAATGACTTTGCTTCCTTTACTCCCCACTTCCACTTGTTGTCTTTTGCAGTGAGGTCCCACAATGGACTCGATATTGATGCAAAGTTGGGGATGAACTTTGAACAGAACTGCACGGAGCCAAGAAAACTTCTTACTTCTGATGGGTTTTGGGGTGCTGGTGCCTCAACAATAGCTTTCACACGTTGACTAGACACTTTCAGCCCTTCCCCAGAGAGTACATCACCCATGTAGATCATGCTGCCAACACCAATTTCACATTTATCATAGTTAAGCGTAAGCCCACTTTCTTCAAGCTTGCGCATGACCCTCTCTAAGTTTTCGTCATGCTCTTCATCATTTGTGCCAACAACTCGTAGGTCATCGTGCAGGTTGTATGCCCCTGGGCAGTCTTGGATGATCTGCCAAACAATTTGCTGGAATTTTTCCGTGGCCATGTTTACACCAAAAAGCAGGCGCTTGTATCTGTAAAGGCCATTAAGCGCAGCAAAGGTTGTAATGTCCCTTGAGTCTGGGTGTAACTCAATTTGGTGAAAAGCCATATTTAAATCTAATTTAGAGAAAACTTTGGCATTCGAGACTTCTTGGAGTGTTTCCTCTACGGTGGGGACTGGGTGTTTCTCCCGCACAATGGCTTGGTTCGCTTGTCTCATGTCTAGACAGATTCTAATGTCACCGTTAGGCTTCTCGACCACTACTAAGGGGTTGACCCAGCTGGTAGGTCCCTCTACTTTTTCGATAACATCAAGCTTCAGTAACTCTTCCAATTTCTCCGTGACTTTTTCTCGTCTACTAAAAGGAATTCTGCGTGGGGGTTGAGCAACTGGTTGTACTTTTTCATCAATGTGTAACTTGAGCTGGTACCCTTTGAGCTTCCCCAGGCCCTGGAAAACTTTGGGAAACTTTGCCCTTAGGGAGGCCTTTCTATCTGCTTGTTTTGGATTGTTACTAGCACCATCAGATTCAACATCACAGCTGTTAACAGGGATACCAACCCTTAAAACACCAAGCAACTCAGATGCATCGCGGCCTAATAGCGTCGCAGCTTTGCCAAGCATAACATAAAACTCAACATTCAGGGACTTTTGGGTTTGTGGCACACGTACATCAAGTTTACATTTTCCTTTGATTTGGAGTGGCTCTTCAGATGCATAAGCAAAAACTCTTTTGTTGCACTCCAACAATTTAACATTACCCCCCGTTACAAGGTTAAATACTTCTTCGGACATTAAATTACAACTAGCACCAGAGTCTATAATAACGTTGATAGTCTTATCTGCAATCTCCAGCTTCAGAGTGTTCCCGTCATCTGTCTCCCCAGTGTAGAACACGTAGAAATCATCCTTCCTTGCGGAGTTTCCAGTAGTCACGTCTTCGGTTACTTGGCGTACATCACGTTGGCCCTGTGAACTTCCTCCTCTTCGTCCACGACTTTGCTTTCTTCCAGAGTTTCCACGGTATTCGTTTCCACGACCACGACTCGAACTGCGACTAGAATCTCGCCCTTTACTCTGTTTGGAGTGACAGCACACTTCGAAATGACCCACGTTGCCACATTTCCCGCATTTGTGGTCACGCGAACGAAGACATTCCTTCGCGAAGTGTCCCGCTTTATCGCACCGCCAACATTTTCCCCCTTGTTTGGCGTCTGGAGATATGCTATTCACTCGGCCATCACGGATAAGAACGAGGGCTTCTTTGTCATGGTATTGACTAACGATTTCCAATAGTTTGCTCAATGTTAATGTTTCTTCGCGATACAACTTGGCCTTGAGGTTTTTGTCTTGAATGAAAGAAATCGCACGATCTCTCACCTGGTTGTCCCTTTCACCTTCGTATTCACAATGTTCGGCTAATTTCTGCAGGCGTGTGATGAAATTGTTAATGGTTTCTCCAGCGGTTGGTTGAGCTGCGAGAAACGCCTGTCTTGCCATCGGCGCGTTTTTTCTCGGTTTGAAATGTTCGGATAGGCTGTCCATAGCTTTCTTGTAATCCTTCGCTTCGCCTCGTTTGTCGGCAGGAATTGAATTATTAAAAACGTCTCTGACTTGGGGCCCGGCGAGGTGAAGTAGAAGCGCCTTCTTCTGTGTTGGGTCGCTGATTCCCGAGGCAGTCACGTACAATTCGAATTCGTCTTTCCAAGTTAGCCATCGTTGTGCGAGTGTAGCTGGCTCGCCCACAGCGTTGAATGTTTGTAAACCTGGCAGTCCGCTCAAGGATACGGCCATCTGTGCGAGTTTTCCACTGTTTAAACTCGTTATCCACTTTTTATCCGGTTTTCCTCGTCGCCAAATGTGGTGGTTCGGGCGCAAGTAGACCAAAAGAGCTTATACAATAACAACAACAAGATTTATTTCTGCTCCCATTTCTCCGACCACATGCTTCGGTTAACCGCATCCCATAATAGACCAGTGATCATGTGACTGACACGTCACAACAGAAACACTACACTCCCATGTTTTATTTCAACTAATCAATTGCAACCTTGTGACAGGTAAACCAAGCGCGAATTTTTTTTAGGAAAACGTTATGAACTTTCTGGTCAAGTTTTTTTTTTTTTTTTTTTAAATCAAGAGCATGAAAAATCAGTTTAGCGATGATAAGTTTGTAATAGACCAATTTTGATAAATCAAAATTCAGCCTAACACAATAGACCTCAGCACGAGGCTCTGGGGAATAAACCCCACAAACTTTGTATTTATTCCCCAGAGCCTCGTACTGAGGCCTATTGTTTTAGGCTGAATTTTAATATATCGAAATAGACCAATTTTTCCGTAGTAGTTAGCTCGAACAGAAGTTAATGCTGATCTGACCTTTTGGGTGAACCGCACTGCCCCTGAATGACGTTAAACGTGACTTGACAGTTTTGAAAATTGTTTACGGTGAAAACATGATGGCTGCTTGCTTGCTGGTTCTGTTCCGTACTGGTTGGAAAAGACCACACTGGAAATCCTAAGGAACTGTTTGAAGTTTTTGTCTGTGGAGTTCTACTGATAATGTGTGATAGCTCTCGATGCTCCCCTTCACTTCCTTCATCGTAGTCGTTCAGCGACTTTTCATTTGCGTGGCCGGTCACCTGAATGATGGACTACCTCTCAACATTTGCTGCCCTCGGTTTCTTTACCACCGTCTTCTTTGTACTGTGATTACTTAGCCTCTTGCTAGATGTTTCCAAAGGCGTATTCTTGATGATATTCTTCATCATATGGTCGATGCTGTTAACGCCAAGCCGATGCTTCTTGTACTAAACTTCTGTTTTGGGATTGTCGATCACGGCAAGGTAAAACGGACCTTTATCTCGAAACTCTAGTGGACGTCGACTTAGGTACTGCTTGAAAAATTGAACTGGTCATCTTGGACCACCAGGGGCGAACATTTTGGGCAAAACTGTGCGACGTTTTGTGTTAAGTTCTCCCTGTCTTTTCTTCGTTGGATGTTCTCTAAATGTAATCTACTCCGTGCCACAGTCGTCTTCACAAAATGCGAAGTCTTCGACTTCCATTGAATGGTGTTCCTGACGTCCCCTCAGTCCAAAATGCTGAGTTAAAACCCACCACATCGTCTGAGGTGAAAGAACTCTTGAGGTGAACATCGTCTGAGGTGAAAGAACTCTTGGACTGGAATCGCCGAGATTTTTTCCCTTCCAAAGTATTTCTTCTTCTTGGGCTGTCAGTGCACTTGCCGCGTTCGGCCTCTTCCCTTTTCCTTGCTAGCGAAGATGTCTTACTTTTCCCTTGAGCACTAACTTGGAGTGATAAAACTCACGGTCTCGTATAATTGAATACTTGTAGTGATGTTCTTTCAGATGACGGTCAAGCGCTGCCAGCATGGACTTCAAACTCTCCGGTTCGTACTGTAATCCATCTTTGGTACGTACTTCGGCGTAAAACACTTGTAACTTTTTATCGAGATCTTCGTGCTCGTACTCCTCCAATTTAGTATGGAATTTTTTTCTTATTTGCCCATTTTTCCCAGACATTGAACCACGTTTGTGTTGATTTAGTAGTGTTTTGTTTTTTTTGTGCATTTAGTTTCAGTTGGTAAACAACTATTTCGTGGGACGAAGCAAACCGGCTTTCGGCTATTTTGCTTTTTGTTTTTAAATTTCGCGCTTCCCGTATAGTTTCCATAGCAACTTCCGTATTGTACTCTATAACCTCCATTTGCACTCTATAATCTATTTATGCACTCATTATTGACCAATCAAACACTTAAAATTTTGTTGAGCATATAATAATAATCCATTCCATGGAGTCATCACCTGATCGTGGTGGAGTGGTTTGCGTGCCCCAGTGACCCCTAGAGCTATGTCGGCGGGTGCCATGTGCACCTGGTAGGGTCACCCATGCCGAACAGGTCAAAGGGTAGGGGTCAGACGAAGAGGCTCCCTGGTCCTCCAGGTTGGGGGTTGGGCTGCGGGCTGATAACCCGCTCCTGTAAAAAACATATTATTACCGAAACCAGAAGCAGAATAATTTCAAATGATCTGGGGGACGTCGTGGTCACTCCTCACACCATGAGAGGATCGATGACGCATGGGGGTGAAAGCCAAACGGAGGCCCTTGGGCAGATGAGATCACCAGTCCACCCAAAGAACGTCATGAAGATAGGAAACTGGAACGTGAGAACGCTATACCAGAGTGGAAACATAGCACAGGCATCAAGAGAGATGAAGAAGAGAGGTATTGAAATCATGGGAATTAGTGAGACACATTGGACAGGACAAGGAAAAGCAGTACTGGAGGGGGGAGACACTATCATATACTCTGGCAGAGAAGATGACAACCACAGAGGCGGAGTAGGAATACTGATGACCAGATTCGCAGCAAGATCACTCATAGATTGGACACCAATAAGCGAAAGGATAATTACAGCCAGGTTCTATTCCAAGCATGTTCAGATGACGATTGTACATGTATATGCACCAATAGAGGATGCAGAAGAGTCTGTAAAGGACGAATTCTACGAGAGACTACAGGATGTGTTGAATAACAAAAAAGAACATGATATGCTGGTAATCACAGGTGATATGAACGCAAAGGTCGGTGAAGACAACCGAGGTTATGAGAGAATCATGGGTAGACAAGGCATTGGGAGAATGAACGACAATGGAGAAAGACTTCGCGAATTTTGTGATATGAATGAACTGATAATAACAGGAACGTGGTTTCCACATAGAGATATTCACAAAGCCACCTGGGTATCGCCGGATGGAAAAACGAGAAATCAAATAGACCATGTGCTGATAAACAAGAAGTTTCGTAACTCAGTAATTGACACCACAGTCTATAGATCAGCAGACATTGGAAGCGATCACCATCTTGTATGCACGAAAGTGAAGCTAAGACTAAGAAAACAACCCAAAGAACAGGGAAGTATTAGGGCAAGGTATGACACCAACAAGTTGAAAGAAAAGAACGTTTTGGAAACCTTTATGATCACTTTGCAGAATAGATATCAGGCATTGGAAGAGGAGTAACCGGATGGAGAGGAGGAGGACGAGATAGAAAAGGAGTTTCATATAATGGAAGAAGCATACACGAAGACGGCAGATGAAGTATTAGGCCGTCCTAGGAAGAAAAGAAAGCCATGGATAACAGAAGAATCATGGGCGCTTGTGGACCAAAGAAAAGAGATAAACAAGAAGATTCTAAGTACTCGTTCAGAGAGGATCAAGAAACGACTAAGAACAGAATACAAGGAAAAGAGTAAAGAAGTTATGAAGAGCATAAGGAGTGATAAAAGGAAGTGGATGGATGGCATCGCAAGTGAGGCAGAGGATGCTGCAAGAAAACAAAAAATGAGAAAATTATACGGATTGACGAAAGTGCTATGCAATGAAAGACCTAAGAGCAGCACAGCCATCCTTGATAAGAGCGGTAATCTCGTGAGCGGAAAGAAAGAAATGCAGGCAAGATGGACAGAGCATTTTAGAGAAGTACTGAACAGAGAAGAACCAACAGATCCTATAACAATGGAAGATGAATGTGAGTTCGAGCTAGGCGAATTGATTGAAGAAATCGCGATCACTGAACCAACAATTGGCGAGGTAAAAGTAGCAATTGAGCGTTTAAAGAATGGGAAATCTCCAGGCGTCGACTCCATCACGGCTGAATTGTTAAAGGCGTACAAGGAATTCTCGGCAACGAAAGTGCATCAGCTACTGGAGAAAGTATGGAAACATGAAAAGATCCCGGACAAATGGAAAAGAGGGTTGATCATCAAATTGCCAAAGAAAGGAAACCTCAAAGAATGTAAGAACTGGAGGGGAATTACTCTACTCAGTAGTCGGCAAAATACTTGGACGGATTGTGATTGATCGAATACAGAATGGAGTTGATATCAGACTGAGGAACGAGCAAGCAGGGTATAGAAAAGGCAGGGGAACAACAGAACAGATTTTCATATTAAGGAACATCATTGAACAAGCAAACGAGTGGCAGGCAAGCTTATATATTAACTTCATAGACTTTGAAAAAGCATTTGATTCCATCCACCGTGAAAGTCTATGGTTAATTATGCGGAAATATGGAATCCCGAACAAGATAGTAAGGATGGTAAAAGTGTTCTATGAAGACTTCAATTGTGCTGTAGAAGATCAGGCAGAAGCATGTGAGTGGTTCAACATCAAAACAGGCGTCAAGCAAGGATGCAATATGTCTGGATTTCTATTCTTGATAGCTATGGATTGGATTATGAGAAGGACTGTAGGAAAAGGAGAAAACGGAATCAGGTGGAACTTTACATCTAAACTTGATGATCTAGATTTTGCAGATGATGTGGCGCTTTTGTCTTCTACTAAACAGCATATACAGAACAAGACTACTAAAATGAATGAGGAAGCAAGACGGGTCGGACTGAAAATCAACAAAGGAAAGACAAAGGTGATGAGGATCAACGGGAAGAGTCAGGAGAAGGTTGCAGTAGATGGGCAAGATATCGGCGAAATTGAGGAGTTTAATTATCTGGGGGCTACCATTTGTAAGGAGGGAGGAGGAATGAAAGATCTGAAAAACAGGCTGTCCAAGGCGAGAGGCACATTTGCCAGACTCAAAAGAATGTGGAACTCAAGGAACATCATGAAGAGGACCAAGCTTAGACTGTTTAAAACCTTAGTTGTACCGGTGCTACTGTATGGATGTGAGACATGAAAGATGAACATGGGAGATGACCAACGAATAGATGTGTTTCACAACAAATGCCTCAGGAGGATTCTCAAAATAAAATGGCAAGATCACGTTACCACTAGAGAGCTCCTTGAGAAGGCAGAGACGAAGTTCCTTAGTGAAGAGGTTAAGAGGAGAAGATGGAAGATGATAGGGCATGTCCTACGACAAAACAGAAACAGCCATACCAACATAGCCCTATCATGGACACCTGAAGGAAAAAGGAAGAGAGGAAGGCCTAAGACCACCTGGCGAGGAACAGTTGAGAGAGAGAGGAACAGCGCAGGATGGCGTACATGGGATGAGACAAGAGCTGCTGCAGCCAACAGAGAAAATTGGAGGCATTCTGTGGAGGCCTTATGTGCTACGAGGCACAAAGAAGCTAAGTGAGTGAGTGATATAATAATAATAATAATAATAATAATAATAATAATAATAACAGTAAATAATAGTAATAATAAAAGTTAAATAAACGTATACCTCATATTTTTGTCTTAAGAATAGTGACATCTTTACTCGAGGGTACATCTCTCCAAGTGATGTTGTCTTCAGTAGCCCATAAGCGAAATTCCCCCCCCCCCCCCAAAAAAAAAAAAAAGAAAAAAAAGAAAACAAAAATATTCTCGCTGTTATACCGGTTCATCATCTTTATGGTTGTTTTCTGTCCAGTCCATAGTTTTGCCTGTAAAAATCAGACAAATTCTTAATTTCGCAGCAAGGGTCGAAATTTCGATTTCGCTCATATTCTTATGGTAGATAGGCTAGGGCATGAAAAAAACTACTGGATAGTTTTTTTTTTTTTTTTTTTTTTTTTGGCAAAATATCCTTTTATTTCAAAGAAATATACAAATTGCCAAATTCCGTTAAAATCGTCATTTGACGCACCATTTTATTAAACAAGTTTGAGAGCCTCGCATGCAAAACCACATCATTCTTCCGTCTTTAAAACACTCAAATAGTTTTGTGGAATGTTTAAATGTGTACTGGGTTGATTTTAGGGAATGTTGCGTTGTCTTTGGGTGAAAAATGTTTAAATTTCGAAGACATGTATTTCATTCACTTAAAAGTACTTCGTCAATATAATTAATTTTCACCATGTGCGAAACCTTCAAATGGATTAAGCTTCTGGTAGTTGAATCGCAGAAGGATGGTCTACAGATTCCTGTAAAAATTTATTTGGGCAACTGATTGTGAGCGACGCGAGAGCTTTTCAAAGTATGTCAACTGTCAACCTATTATTGGTGGAATACCATGAATCTATGACAAACTTTCGGCGCATATGATCACTACTGCATCTAAGTGAAAAACGGCGAGTCATTTGTAGGTAGTTGCTTGCTTTGTACTGCGCCAAAATACTACGTTTGATCGATTGCTGACCATTGTCGGCGCAGCACAATCTTACAGCCGTTATTTGTTCGTCACGCAATGCTGTCACGGTTTACGCTGCACATTTCGATCTATTTTCTATAGAATACTCTCTGGATAAGAGACAACAATTTATTTATTGTTTATCTTTTCATATATATAATAATATGTGTATATTTATATAATAGTATTCTATAGTGTACGTGGCCTTGGTCCAAATCACGTTTGTTTTACGTTCTGATGTTTGAGACAACAGCTGATAAAGCTAGTGGCTGTACTCACTATAATTTAAAAAAAAATCGCCATACGCAAATTGTAGATCAATGAAGCGAGAACTAGGTGAAATAAAAATAGGAAATCACAACGTGTTTAATTCGTGAGAAAAACAGACTAAATTTAATTAGTAATTACCTGAGTAAACAAACCCTGGCCATGCCATTTTATTTGGCGTATTTTGTTTGCTTACTGGCTAGACATTGGTATGTAGAGGACTGTTGTTCTTTTAAGAGCTATATGTGTGGAGTTTGTGGCTATAACACGAAAGATCGAAAGCGTAAAACTGAAATTGTCCCGTTGCTTTCGTGCAGTAAAGATATCAAAAATCATAAGTTTACTAATAAATTGACCGAGTGGAGTTGATTTTATGGCGAGCGGTGAGGTTCACCAAGAGCGACAGTTTGCGCACCATGTGACGATATGTCCTAACCACCGCACAAAACTTGGATTAGGGTGGAGCAGAAGGTTCAGCATTAGAGGAGGGAACCCCGTATAAAAGAGGGGGGCGCTCGCAGGAAATGTTGAAAAGAATCCCTGTTTTGTGGGCGTGGCTTGGAAGTTTTTTTCTCTCCCCTCGGAGGTACTGATTCTCACGAGGACATGATTGATCATCGCAGGTATACACACAACTTAAGCAGTCACGGTGAAATTAAAGCCTGAAGAAAAATTCAGGCCTTAATTTCACAACTGATTAAGTTGTGTGCATAACTGCGGTGATTAATCATGTCTTGATCTCTTTTTCCGCAGTTCAAATATTTGATAGTTCATGTATTCATTTGCACTAATTCTTACATAACACATAACACATAACACATAACACATCTCAAGTCATATTTTTTTGGCTCAATACCCGAAAAGGTACTGAAAAAGCTCCCGCTGTGGACCTTTGGACACCAAGCACACTAAGAGGTACGAAACCGCGTTTTTAACCCCTAAACGTTGTGATGAGCAACCCCGTCATTTTAATATGGGAGTTTCCCCGCGGGGTCCAGCAGCAGGTGCAGGACTATGGAAGGGATTTCCGGCCATTGTAAAGGAAAAGGACTGTGTCTAAAAGGTGAAAGTGGGTTGGAAAAGAAGGAGTCAGAGATAATCTTACGCAAAATTGGTTCGTTCGTTTGGTTCGTACAAGCTGGGTCAGATTACACACGCGTCATCCAGGACGCGCTAGCACTCTCCTCTCTCTCCCACACACTTTTTTTTTTTTTGACAAGTCTTTACAAAATCCTTCCCCAGCTCCAAGTTGTTATTGCTGAATCTGACGTTAACGCTTCAGGCCATAGTTTCGACATTTTGTTTCCATGCGGTGATCGGGCGACAGCGGACGCGTAAGAAAAACTGCGCGCCGGCGGGGGGCTTGCAAAGAATTGTCGTGTCAAAAATTTAAAAAAAAACGCATACGTGGGAGAGGGAGGGAAGCGCGAGCGCGCGTTGAATGACGCGTTTGGGATTAGGTAACAGTACAATCACGTTGCGAAAAGCGATCTGAAAAAAAAAAAACTTTGCAAAAGAAGCATAAAATCTCCGACTGTCGTAAAATTATTCGAAAACAAGTTCGGCCAAGTTGTTAAAAATCTTGCGAGTTCGTTTTGGCTGGTAGCTGTGAAATTTAGAGACGGGGAAAATTTTTGGAATACGTTCAAATGTCTGGAGTGGTTCACTTGGCTCCCTTGTCAATACAGTCCAAAATTATCAGTAAAATACTGTAAATAAAACCCCTAATGACCGGTTACCGCTATTAAGCTACCGCTGCCACCATTTGGTCGTTCCTATAAGGGTACATACATACATACATACATACATACGTACCTACACGCATACACACATACATTTTGTTTTTGTTTTCAAATTAAAATTACAATTATAACATGCTCGCGGATAGCTGAGCTAATCTAGGCGGGTCATGTTTACACGAATTATTAACATACAACTAGATACAACTAAATACAACTGTAGGCAACAAGAGAACTAAAGAGACTAAAATTGACAACAATGACTAGAGACTACTAATAAACAGTTACGACGAGAGGCTACAGGGTTTCTCTATTGTCTTTACCCCTATTAAGCGGCCACCCAAAATTTAAAAACTTTGTTTTGGAAAGGGCGATGACAGCCGAAGAATCTGAAATTGAAGGTGATGAGTGATAATTCAAACACACTTCTATCATGATAGTCTTTAATTAACTCCATGTTCACTAAGAAATTTAATATATAGATTTAGGCCAGCCTAAAAGCGTAGTTCCTGGGCCCGGGTTGTTCAGAGCCCGATTAAGTTCACCCAGGAAAAGGTAGAATTTTGAGGTTTTCTGTATATCGTTTGGCCTTCTGTTTTGAGTTTTAATAATCACCATACACACAAAACAAAGCAGCAAAAAGCATTTGTATAGCAGCAAAAGTTATAATTCCGTTAACTTTTAATCCTGGGTTAGCGTTAACCGGCTTCCGAACAATCCTGCCCTGTTTCCAACAAGTTAAGCTGACATGAGCCTGCGATCTAATCGAAAACTAGCACTTCGTCAGCGGTCAACTTAAAAAAAAAACATTTGACCTCCATGCCCTGTAAACTTGAGCCCACGATATGGTCACGTGAAACTGGTCAGCGGATACCTTGTTTTGACAAGTGTCAATTGATCATAACATGGATGTCCAATATCAAAGAAGTACACGGGAAACCAAGGCTGCATGTCTCTGTCAACCTATTATTTGGCGTATGGCCGGGATGACAGCATTGCGTGACGAACAAACAAGGAACCGCTTCAACAAAGGATTCAAGCAGCAATATATCAAACGATGATCAAACGTAATATCTTGGTGTAGTGCAGACAAACAACTATCTACAAATGACTTAGCCGTTTTTGACTTAGATGCGGTGGTGATCATTTCTGTCAAAAGAGGGTCATAGATTCATGGTATTAAGCCTTTAAATAAGTTGACAGTTGGCGATGTACATCGGACGTTGTGTAAACAAAAGCAAACTTCTGCTTTATGTGCGACGAATGGTGAGAGAAACACGTCAAATCGGCTTGTGGACCTGCCTTTTACAGCAAATAAAGTTAGAACATTTCGAAATTATCAGCTCTGTGTCTATTTCAACTTAATATAGCTCAAGACATGTGGCGCGTGTTAAAATATATGTATAACACGTAAATTGAAATTTGACGACGGATGATCAAATATCTGCATTTTTAACGTACTTTAAAAAGTTCTCTCGCGTCGCTTACAATCATTTGCCCAAATGAATTTTTACAGAAATCTGTAGACCATCCTTCTGCGATTCAACCACCAGGAGCTTAATCCTTTTGAAGGTTTCGCACGTGGTAAAAATCAATTATTTTTACGAAGTACTTTTAATTGAATGAAATACATGTCTTCGAAATTTAATTATTTTTCACCCAAAAAGACAACGCAACATTCCCTAAAATCAACCCAGTACACAATTAAACATTGCAGTGTTTTAAAGACGGAAGAATGATTTGGTTTTGGATGCGAGGCAAACTTGTTTAATAAAACGGTGCGTCAAATGACGATTTTAGCAGAATTTGTTAATTTCCATATTTGTTTGAAATAAAAGGATATTTTGCCAAAAAAACCGATCTAGTAGTTTTTGTCATGCCCCAGCCTATTTACCGTAAAAATATGAGCGAAATCGAATTTTCGACCCCTGCCGAGTTATTTTCCATATTTATGGTAAGGGACTCTTAAAACATTCGTACAATTTCGCAAAATTCAGCCTAGATATTCCTTTATAAAATAACTGAGATACTATGCAGGCTCCAATTGGTCAATAGAGTTGATAAACCTAAGTTCTTTTGTACCGGTAAACCACGGTTCCCGCTCCAAGCGGGAACTAGAGAACTCGCAACTCTACTGATAACTAATGTAAAAGCAGTGTAACTAACCTTTATTCCATTTGCAAAACTTTGGAAAATTATTATTAAACGCTGTGTTGAATCGCTTTACCAAGCGCGTGAAGTTTGGACTTCTTGCACACCTTTAGTACCGCCTTTTACTTTCGTGATGATTGATTCTACCTACGAATCCTTGCATTTCCCCGTCAGAATACTTTTCAGTGAATTAATATACGTTTTGCTTTCACCAATAACCTTCTCCTTTCCTTTCTTGAAACCTTTTCGGCGTACGTCAAATGTTTTCGTCGCTTTGCTCTGCGTATTTCTTGTTCGACGTGGAGTCCGTGCCTTCCGGCATTCTTTCGGTCGCTGTGATTGGTTTGTCGTGTAAATGTCATGAATTTGATGAAAAAGGGCAACTTCACGATCACGAAAGTATAACAACTTTTCCTCTCATTGACAGTATTATTATTTTTTTAAGTTATTTCATAAAAGCGTTAGAGCACTCTTTCTATAGGTTTACAAGTCCAATAACCACTTGGGATAATAGGAGAACATATCCGAAAAGCTTGTAAATCACTCGTGTACAAAGTAACGGCTCGTGATTTCCAAGCTTTTCTTGTGCTCTCCCAACATTCTGCGTTGTTTATAGCGCCAGTAAAGCCATAGAAAGGGTGGTTTATTTCTTAAATAAAATATATTCTTATCTAAAATAAAAGTGTATTTACACAGATTTCTGTAAATGCATGGTCGCGTTTACTATCAATACATTAGTTTATAATGAAATTATAGTCAGGCGTGTGCCTTCACACGTCTTGTTGATGATTTAATCAGGCAACTGAGCACTTCAACGCCAGTCATGAATTCAAATGCTCTGAGAGTGATGTTCGTTTGTATAGTTTCTAATTATCTTATTTTGATGGCGCCAGCATCTATAATAAATCGCAATTATTTCTAATATTTTTATGGTTCATTTTTAGTGCGAAGTCCGTGGGACGGCGTAGTATTAGGGTTAGAATAGTAGGAAAGGAGTTCAATTGAGCAAAATGCTAGTTCCTGATAGAAAACGTGGCTCTTGTTTCAGTTGGACACAATACGATGGCATACCGCGTGGCACTAAATGTTTGCAGGAGTACGTTTATTTTCGCGCGAGTCCGTTTATTTTTGCGAATCGGCGATTTTTGCATTTTGCGGAAACTATTTTTTTTCCGATTGTAAAAGACTGTGTTTTCGTATTTTCCGCCCAGTCTATATAATGTTATTTTTTATGCTGATTTGAGGCTGAAAATATTATGTGAATATTATTAGTTGAAGTAGCTTTGGAGGCAGACTGCAAGCAATAAAGCCTTACTGACACATAACTTAGGCAGCATCGAACATACGGCGAATGATCGATGTCTTAATGGATTATTTTTTGCTAGTTTTGCCGTTGAGAGAATCGAATAAGTTTTTCAACCTACAAAGCTACATTCTTTGCAAGATATCAGCCTTGGGTTTATTCTTAAAATATTCGTACAATTTCGCAAAATTCAGTCTAGATATTCCTTTATAAAATAACTTAGATACTATGCACGCTCGAATTGGTCAATAGAGTTTATAAACCTACGTTCTAGTGTACCGGTAAACCACGGTTCCCGATCTCTGGCTGCTCAAAGCGGGAACCAGAGAACTTGCAACTCTAGCGACATCAACTGTAATAGATAGTTTTGCCTTTCATTGGCTGAGATATCAATAACACGGATATCTTTTCATTCAACATATACATGGAAGTTTGCAAGGAGAAAAAAGGATCAGAAGTTGGTCGTCATTTGAAGCTTTATCTTTTATTTTCCATGGCAAAAATTTTACGCTGACTCCGGTTACGCTAGAGATTAAAATTAAGGAAATTTTAAAACCTTTTTTTGGTGCTTTTTACGCTCTGTGAAGGTCGATCTCAGCTGGGCTTGAATGATCAATTTGGGTTGTCAAAAAAGTAGGGAAATATTTCTTTCTATCAGAAATTTTCAGTTTAAAGTCAATGCATTAATGCATAACACGATAAACGAATTTGGTTTCCATAAGCTCAACTTTCAGGCAATAGTTTTCATTTAGCAAAATACAGAGAAACACGAATTTCATATCATTTAGCATAGGTAAATAAATTCTGATTATAAATTTCGGAAGGAGCGTTTCTGTAACTAACCTTTATTCCATTCGTAAAACTTTGGAAAGTTATTGTTAAACATTGCGCTGAATCACTTCGCCAAGCGCATGACGTTTGGACTACTTGCACACTTTTCGTGCAGCACTTTACTTTCGTGATGGCCGATCCCACCTACGAATCCCTGCATTTCCCCGTCAAAACACTTTTGAGTTAAATAATTTACTTTTTAATTTCACCGATAACTTTTCCGTCTCCTTTCTTGAAACTTTCAGCGTAGGTGAAATGTTTTCGTCGCTCTGCTCTACGAATTTCGTGTCCGACGCGGAGTCTGTGCTTTCATTCTTTCAGTTGCTGTGATTGGTTTTTCGCATCATCTCATGAATTTGATGAGAAAAAGCAAGTTGATCACGGAAGTACAATAATTTTTCTCTCATTGACAGACTTTTTCTATAGTTATTTCATAAAGGCGATAGAATACTCTGTCTATGGGTTTACCGCCACAATAAACCACTTGGCAAGTTGGGGGAACACTCGAAAAGCTTGTAAATCACTCGCCCCACGCCTCGTGATTTTCAAGCTTTTCTCGTGTTCTCCCGACATCCTGCGTGGTTTATTGCGCTAGTAAACCCGTAGAAAGAGTAGTGTATAGACAAATTCGGCTATCACACAAGTGACATTGAATTGGGTGTTTACATTGCGTCAAAACGGGGTTCCCTTAACATTTTCTTTATTATTGCAGCCGCTTGTATTTGTTGTGTTAATCATGTGCGTTATTGTAGTTGTTTATTCAATAAAGAATAGAAATGGTCAAAATCCTCGAGAAATTTTCCAAAAATTTGGCTCAACGAACGTGGTCTTCGTGGCTCGAGCAAGGCGGAAAAAAGAATACAGGAGAGAAAAGCTATAAGTTCTTTCAGGAAGGGTATGTTTAAGATGTTTACACGTGTCAACAGTTGGAGGATTTCCATGTCAAGGCACGTTGCTAAAGATCTCTAAGGAAAATTGAAGAGCCTCATTTTAGCCGTAATCTTCAGGAAGAGCGCTGGCAGGGCAGAAGCACGCTGTTCGTGTAATGGAGGAAGCGGTAGACATTGCAATCATGTATTTGCGTTTTTGTTCCAGTTGAATGATTATTCATGTGTTAAATATCAAAGACATCCTGAGTGATGCAATCTTTACAAGACTACCCCAGTCTTGGTATTTTTCGAGAGCAGTTTCTCTGTACATGTGTTAACGACACCTGATTTTCTTGTTGCTGTATCCAACTAAATCTACATTTTTCTATCTAGATTAGGGAACAGAAATTGTAAATTATTTATGAATTCACCATGACTGTTAAATCCAATGAAGAGTGTAATAAATTTGCCCTCTTTCTTTGAGCTGCACATTCGGAAAGGTAGGATACAGAAAAATTATGAAACCAGGGAATTCTAAGATGTTCATCTAATTAACTAAAGATTTCATCCTCAAGATGTTTGTGCCTTTCGAGAAATAATTTCATCGCCAGTCCTGGTCGAGACCAACGTGACACATTCTCCTTCAAATGCTGCCGAATCCGTTGCTTCATTTTCTTTTCTGCTTTGATTCATCTTTTCTGAAGCGTACCTCTTCACCGCTTGGTCCTTCTCCTGCTTATCTTTATCCCACAAAAAAAAAGAAAAAAAAAAAGAAAAAAAGAAGGAACTGCATCGGCCTTCAATCGATTTTTACTAGTGTAAGGATTAATAAAATCTTCTGATGACGTTGAAATATCGTGGATCTCTTTTCATTTTCACGATCCAAACAAAGAGGAGACTTTTAAAATTTAACGGAAACTCGTGAAACGACAGATCTTTTCGGTTAGCGGAGCTGTTCTGACAGTCTCCGGTGCAACAAAACCGCGGAATCGTGGCTTATTTTTCTCTAAATGACAATACGAACGTTCTTGTTTTGGTTGTTGTTGTGCCCAATTCAAGTCACGTGACACTCGCGCGTGAGTTAGCCGAATTTGTCTATTGCTTAAATAAAATATATTCTTCTATAAAAAAAGCAGTGTATTTACACAGATGTCTGTAAATGCATAGTCGTGTTTACTATTAATACATCAGTTTAATGAAATTATAACTAGATGTGTGCAGTCACACGTCTTATTCATGGCACTTCCACGCCAGTAATAAATACAAATACTTTGGAACTGATGTTCATTTCTATAGTTTCTGAATATCTTATTTTGATGGCGCCTGCATGTATAATAAATCGCAATTATTTATAAACCCTAAAAGGAAACCATAGAAATCCTTCCTTAGTTTAAAAATATCATGAGAACTTGTTAATATTAAATAGATATTGCTGTTAGCATACATCTTTGCGGAGGATACATATCTAAACAAAGAGAAGTAACTCTGGCGCGTCGTTAATACCAGGTTTAATATATAGTTTTTTTTAGGAAATGCATGTATCTTTTTATTGTTCATTTTTAGTGCGAAGTCCGTGGGACGGAGGACTATTAAGGGGGTTAGAATATTAGGAAAGGAGTTCAATTGAGCGAAATGCTAGTTTCTGATCAAAAATGTGGCTCTCAGATGTCAATACTTGTGTGAGTTGAACACAACATGACGGCATACCGTGTGGCACTAAAGTTTTGCGGGAGTACGTTTATTTTTGCAAGAGTACGTTTTATTTTTGCGAATCGGCGATTTTTTTTTTAATCTTTGCGGAAACTAATTTTTCCGATAATAAAAGTGTGTGTTTTCTTTTTTTCTGCCTAGGGTGAATAATTAAGTTTTCTAACCCAAAAATCTACATTTTTTGCAAGATCTCAGCTTTGGGTTTATTCTTGAAATGTTCGTACAATTACGCAAAATTCAACCTCGACATTCCTTTAAAAAGAGTTGATAAGAGTTGCTAAACCTATGTTCTATTGTACCGGTAAACCACGGTTGCCGATCTAGGGCAGCTCTAAGCGGGAACTAGAGAACTTGCAACTCTAGCGATAACAAATGCAGTAAATAGTTTTGCTTTTCACTGGCTCAGATATCAATAACACGAATACCCTTTTCATTCAACATATACTTGGAAATTTAGTGGGGAGAAAAGAGGACCAGAAGTTTTTCGTCATATAAAGTTTTATTCTTTTTTTTTTTTTTTTTGTTCCAGGGTAAAAATTTTACGCCAACTACGGTTACGCTTGAGATTAAAATTATGGAGGCTTTAAAATATTTTTTCGGTGCTTTCCACGGTCTTTGGAGGACGAAGGCTGGGCTTGACTGATCAAGTTGGGTTGTCAAAAAAGTGGGGGAAAAATTTCTTTCTATTAGAAATTTTGAGTTTAAACTCAATGCATTAATGCATAACACGATAAACGAATTTGGTTTTCATAAGCTCAGCTTTCAAACGATAGTTTTCATTTAGCAAAATATGGAGAAATACGGAATTCATAGCCTTCAGCATAAGTAAAAAGATTCTGAAAAAATTTCGGAAGTAGGGTTTCTGTAACTAACCTTTATTCCACTCGCAAAACTTTGGAAAGTTATTATTAAACATTGCGTTGAATCGCTTTGTCAAGGCCACGAAGTTTTGGACCACTTGCACACTTTTCGTACAGCCTTTTTCTTTCGTGATGACCGATTCCACCTACGAATCCCTGCATTTTCCCGTCAGAATTCTTATGCGTTTTGCTTTGACCGATAACCTTTTCCTTTCCTTTCTTGAAACTTTCTTGGCGTACGTGAAATGTTTTCGTCGCTTTGTTCTGTGTACTTCTTGACCGACGCGGAGTCTGCGCCTTCCGGCATTCTTTCAGTCGCTGTTATTGGTTTGTCGCGTTATCTCATAAATTTGCTGAGAAAAAGCAACTTGATCACGAAAGTATAATAAATCTTCCTCTAATTGAAAGTATTTCTTATATTTATTTCATAAAAGCGATAGAGCACTCTTTCTATAGGTTTACAGGCGCAATAAACCACTTGGGATGTTGGGAGAACACCCGAAAAGCTTGTAAATCTCTCGTATAAGGGCTCGTGATTTTGAAGCTTTTCTCGTGTTCTCCCAACATCCCGCGTTGTTTATTGTGCCAGTAAACCCATAGAAAGAGTGGTCTATTACTTAAATAAAATATATTCTTATATAAAAAAAGAGTGTATATACATATATGTCTGTAGATGCATAGTTGTGTTTAATATCAATACATAAGTTTAATGAAATTGTAATCAGACGTGTACCTTCCAACGTCTTGCTTATGATTTAATCAGGTAACTGAGCACTTCCACGCAAGTCATGAATACAAATGCTTTTATTCAGAATCCCTCGTGCCCGAGACCGATGTTCGTGTCTATAGTTTCTAATTTTGATGGCGCCTGTATGTATAATAAATCGTAGTTTTTTTTATCCTAAAAGGAATCCATAGAAATCCGCCCTTAGCTTAAAAATATCATGAAAACTTGTTAATATTAAACAGATACTGCTGATACCATATATTGGACACTGCAGTTGTTCTAACTATCTTTGCGAAGACTCTGCAGAAGATACATATCAAGACAAATAGAAGAAAACCTGGTTCGTCGTTGATACAAAGTAATGGATAATCTTTTAGAAAATGCATGGATATCTTCATTGTTTATTTTTAGTGCGAGGAGGACCAGTATTAAGGTTACGTTATTAGCTAGGAAAGATATTGAGCGAAATTAGTGCTAGTTCCTGATCGAAAACGTAGCCCTCAGATGTCAATATTTGTGTGAGTTGGACAAAATATGACGACATACGGTGTGGCACTAATAAATTTTTGCTGGAGTGCGTTTATTTTTGCGAATGGGCGATTTTTTGCATTTTGCAGAAACTAATTTTTGGCGATTGAAAAAGATTAGTGTTTCTTGCGGGGTATTAATTCTCGCGATTTTTTGAAAGTTGCGTCTAATTGAAATTAGAACATTTTCGCTTTTTTTTTTTTTTTTTTTTTTTAATTTAAATGCATGCAATTTGCCAAGTGCAAAAAACCATGTATCAGTGGATCGACCTTCTGAAAACTTTATGCGAGAGAAATAGTATGGTACGTAAAAGAAATTTGACACAGGACGAGACCAGACAAAGGACATTCAAGTCTGGCATACCGCTCAGTGATGCGTGTGAAAACCTCACGATGGTTAATAGATTTCTACAATTATATAAATCAAATTCCACACATTACAAAAGATGTATAGAAGAAATTGGGAATAGTAGATGCTCTTCTCAACGGAGTGCCTTCGACTGATCTTTTCCAGTAAATCTTTTTGTTTAAATTCTGAAAGGTTTATTTCTCATCTTATCGTTTTGTTTCTGAACGAAAGAGACGTTTTAAATAAAATTCACCAACAAGATTTTACTAGTGATGTTTGTATGTACACTTTCGCTGGTGGAGTAAATTCATTGTGGAGAAAATGTTTTACCATAAAATGTTTTTGGTAGATCGTGAATAAACCGCAAAACGGCAATAATTAGGACCCGTAAAAATCTTGTTCCACACGTTACTAAAAGACCGCGTAACAGGAATCTCTTTCAGTCGTGTAGGGGTGGACGAGGGAGTAAATGAACTCTCTCGCAGGGTAGGTAAGGCAATTGCCTTTGCAAACCCTAAAAAATTCCCCCTTTCCTTTCCAATTCCCCAGAGATCTGTCTAAAACTGATCGTGTTTGGGCATTTGCAAATTCTAGGGGGTATTAGATAGCTATTTTTTATTTTATTTTATTTTATTTTTGATCTTTTGATCGCAGCATTCAAAATAAACATGGTGTCGTATGTCGTGGTTTTCTTCTAGAAGGTAAACCTCTGCAATTAGAACTAAAACACATCTTTAAAGAGTTCAAAATGGTAAGGAATAAGCATCAAGAAGACTTGAACGTCGGTAACGGATGGCGATAGTGGCTTAGAAGCAATGATATCGTCCTTTGGGTTGCAAGGAGGTCTGAATCAAAGGTCTTCCTGAATACCACACAAAACCCCACTTTGCAACAGTGCGGGAAAGTTTAAAGTGGATTTTTCGTCTACGGTATGGAAATATCGCTAGTTCATCTGAATGAATCGCTTGTTGAATTAACTCTTTTTTTCTTTTTTTTTTAATAAAATTTTGCATTCTCACAACAACACGCAGTTGGATAGCGCAAATATGCTTCAGGAGAAGGCTTATTGATGTATCCAAGACATTATTTTTTATGAACACGTTCTTTATGACGTTCACCTATTTCTTAATATATAAATTTAGCCGAGCCTAAAAGCGGAGCTCTTGATTTCAATAATTACCCACAAAGGAAATTAAAGAGAAAAAGAGGAACAAGTGTACCCAAGCTAAGATTGTAGAAATTAAGTACGCAATATATCAGGAACTTTCCAAAAACGATTGTTTAAGGAATATGTCAGAAGAAAAGTCAACAACGCGGCAGGGGTTAATTTGCACCGGATTAAAAACCTAGTTTGAACCCGCGATCTAATTAAACACCCCAGTACCTGGCAAGCGGTCAATTCCAAAAAACACGCGACCGCGACGAGCTCTTGATCTGAACCCGCGATATGGTCACTTGATATTGGTAGCGGATACCTTGTTTTGACAGCTGTCAATTGCTGGTTTTCAGTGTCGCGCAATTCAAAATAGATCAGAATAAAAATCAAAACCGGTCTATAGATAAAGTCCAGAATCTGGGAAATGAAAGAAGGTAAATATGCAAAGACTCTCGCCAAAATTCTGATCACAGCAATTTTTCTTATGCGAGATGCGCGGAAAAATTTTTTACCCAAATTTATAGAGATTTGGATGGAGACGCCATGCTGGTGCCCATCCGTATGGGCACCAACATGGCGGCCGGAAACCAACAGAAACATCTGTCACTGGGTTTTGCTACAAAAGCGTGAATTTATCCCTCGAGGAACTCTAAAACATGAAAATAGTACTTTTTCTAAGACATGAACTGTTCAGATAGCCAAGTTCCCCGAAATAAGTCACTTTTTTAACCATCATGACAGCTCTCTAGGCCGTCATGTAAATGCCGCGTCACGCAAAAGCTTAGAAATTCAAGCGTAGTGTATCACAAAACCAAGAACCTATTCGGAGCGAAAATTTGTATGAATATTAGTTTTCAGCTGCTCTTATACATCATTAAAGTAAAATCTCAGGAAGATCAATAATTTTGTAGTTCGAATTTTAGTGACGTCATGTGAAAACCAGCTATTAATCATGGCATGGATGTCCAATATCAAAGGTGTACCCCTGGTAATAGGTGCTACTCGCTTATATTTCAAGGCATGAAGCTTGGCGTACGGACGTACGTACGTGCGGACAGTCACGCACGTGACAACCAAAATTTTTGAGATCGATGGGTTACCAAATTTTCTAAGGTATGGGGCTCCACTCAGTCGCCTTCAGCGCGCAGGAGTTCCAGTATTACGCAGCGTTATAGATTTAAGCCTTATTGTAACCGTTAAGTGAAGCTTGCTTACTTCGCACTATCCGCTAGGAACCGTTCGTTACTATTTTTGTTTAGAGCAGTTTACGCAACTTCTCTTTAGCCACTGTCTCCGTTTTGGTTCTCACTATTGTCTACAATTCCGTGAACGAATAAAATTTGCCTTCAGTTGTTGCCAGCTGCTCATCTTGTCTTTTTTGTCTTTTTTTTTTTTTTTTTTTCCTATCGGCAGACTGGAAAGCATTTCTAGTCAGATCTTTTCTTCTTTGCATTCATAGTCTTGGACAATTGTTAGAACAAAGAAAAATTCTTTAAAATTGTTTAAACCGGTAAAGCCTGTTAGTAGCCTTACAAAGAGCTTTTTGCAGAGACATTTTAGACGCACTAATAGTGTAGCTTTTCTGCTCCAGCTCCAGTTTTGAATTTTATGGTTTGACTGAATTTTTACACTTAAAGATTCTTTTCTTTTGAGTTTGGAAAAAAATGCTATAAATGAAATTAATATTGCATGACTGTATCCTATCTTTCTCCATTTGCTAGTCATGTATTTCAAGTGCGGAATCCTTTTGCTGATGCTCGTCGGATATTGTAAGTATCAAAACGTACGCCGGCGCACGAGCACACTCACGAACGCCCTGCTTACGAATGTACTCGACCGGGTACACTCACTTACACGTGCACACTCACGCACGCACCCGCCCGCGCACATGTGGGCATGCACTTAAACAAGCATCAATAAAAAGTATAAGACGCTTTCTTATAATCAAGAACTTATCAGAACTTTTTCAAATTTGCCTCTTTGTTTATGTTCTGTTCTGTTTGTTCTTTGCAGGTGCAGGTATGGTTTCCCGCCTTCGTGACCATGCAGAAAGAAAAACAAAACCCTTAAGAGTGATAAATAGAGTTATTTTGACAATGAACTTTAACTTCAAGGTTTACGAATAAAAATCAGCGATAATAATTTCGACTGAGGTTTAGATGACTCGTTCATCATTTTCAAATCGTATAAAGTCAGATTCCTGAGTTCTTTGTGTATTGAGCATGCCTAATGCCTATTGCCATTGACGCATTTTTTTTTTTTTTTTTTTTACGCTGAGGAAGGTTACAGTATTTTAACCTTAACGTCCAAAGCAACTTTAGCCAGTGACAACAAACATTTTAATATCCTTAAGTTAGCTTGAGTTTCTTTTATGAACGAAGAACATCATAAAGGCAATCCGTTTCATGGGATTTCAGGCATGGAAACAGATATTTTTAATGATCAAAAAAGACTCATTTTGGATGACTTTTAATTTGTATTAGTTTACTCTGTCAATAAGGTTGTGTCGCGTTGATTTAATTCTAATTGATCGATTATCTGACTACAGTCTGTGCAAAGGTTTAAAATTAATTAGCAAATGCTCAATTCTTTACTAGGTCAATGTTACGATTCGCGTCCAGACTGTAAATTATTGGCACAGGACGGTCATTGTCACTTTAACCCGTATGCAACATTACTTGAATGCCCCAAGGCCTGTGACGTCGATTGCGGTAAGTGTTTTGTAATCTAACCTTCTCAGCCTCAATTGGTCCTTCTGCTGCGAAAGACGCTACAAGTAGGTTTCCACCTCGTTTAACCTTGGGATCAAATTGGAAGGCTATAAGGCATCGTGCCAAGATTTCGTATACTATGGTGGGTCGGTGATAGAACACAGTCTCCAGATCAACTACAGCGCAGTATCTCTGTGTAACACAGAGGTACAAACAACTTAGTAGCTGTTTCATCGAGAAACGGCACTGTTATGCCGGCAAAATTGCACTTTTTATTTTTGACCGGCATTAAGCTTGTGCCCCTGCATTTTACTCGAAATTCCACCGGTATAATATTTGAGTTTGATTTGTTTGCTTTTTCAAAGAACCCTGTGTTGATCACAGGCCCGACTGCCTCAGACTGAGAGACCACTGCCACAGCAACCCGTACCCTACTATCCACGAATGTCCAAAAACCTGTGGTGCTTGTTACTAAAAGATAAATCTGCAATCGGTAAGTTTTTTTCTCCAAACATGTTTAGATAACTTTAGTCAAATTAATTCCTTAGTAATAGCTTCAAGTAAAGGAAAATTCATTCTTTCCGATATACTCTTCATCCAATAGTGTTATCCCTATTTCTGAGAACCAAGGCACTGGTGACGACAGATCTCTGTCCTTTTGGTGCATTGTCGAATACAACAGCGCAGCCACCATATAACAATCTTTGAGAATTTATAAGCAACTACATTGCATGCGCGACACTTGCCCTGCCTACTCCTGAACTGAATCGTTGTTTCTTGCCATATAACTGATAGAGAAGACGTCTTAATCATAAGTATAGCCTTAGGACTCGGGAAACTTTCAGTCACTTGGAAAGAAGCAGACGCAAAATTATATTTCGGAGTGGTTAGGATTTTTCAGACTACCACAGCCTACGATACCTCTACAAATTCTCCTAAGTAGCGTCAAACGACATTTGTGCCAATCAGTAGGCTAGGGAGAATTAGTCAATTGTCGCTATATTTCCTTTAACTTTTAATGAAACATCTATATAACTTAAGCCTTATGAACTACTATAGGAAGCTTCTGCAAGTGTAAGGTTTAACCCAGCCCCACACAATCAGTCACAGTCGGTCACGTGATATGTAGAAACTGGTCGACTACGAGGTCAAGAGACCGTCGAGAAAATAAAACGGTTGGACAAGTCTATGTTATGACCTCGTCTAGTTCTTTTGTGGAAACGAGGGCTAACACACGAAAATAATTTTGTTCTCTACAGAAAGATGGATAACTTTGAAACGTAAGAACTCAGGATTCAGATCACAGATTGCTAAAACAAGCGTGGGTGATAATTGTAACGGCTGGGGAAAAAAGTGATGCTTATAAAGAGAGGGCATAAATGGATGTTAATAAAGAGAGGGCTTAAATGGAACTGGCTGAACTGGTCTGTTTTCTTATTATCCTGTTATTAAACAAATTGCGATAAAACTCCCGATCCGAGGGGAACTAAAAAAGAAGGAATACTGGAAAAGATGGAAGAAATTGGAAAATACGAAAATTTACCTAAGGGACTGTGTAATAATTACTTGGAGGTGGGGGGGGGGGTTGGAAAATTAGAGAGGGGGCATAGGAGAAAATGACAGCAAGAGAGAGTGGGGTTGGATATCAAATTTAATAATACACATGAAAAAATTACTCGATTCTGATTGGCTAAGAGCAGTGCTGTTCAAGTGTAACACCAGTGCAAAAGTGTAACATCAGTGCAAAAAGTGTAACACCAGTACAAATTACACATCGAAATTCTGGATTATGATTGACTGAAAGAAAAAAGGAACTTTTCTAAGAAAATGATATCACTTAAAATGATGACGAAAATTTTGTGCAGAAACTTTGAAACAAGTTCTCTCAAATGAGAAAAAATGGCTTCAAGAAAGATCTTCCGGCACTTCCTTCGCGCGAATTTTTTCATGTTTATATTATTAATAAGTAATCATACGGTTTTTCTCGTTCAATTTGGAGTTAATTTGCACTTGTGAGTTTTTCAAAAAGCTGAAATTACACTCGCCGAAGCGGCTCGTGCAGTTTCAGCTTTTTGAAAAACTCACTCGTACAAATTAATTCCAAATTGAACTCGAAACCGTATGATTACCTATACTAATACATACAGTGGGGGCATTACTTTTTCATTCCTCTTTGCAAACTGGAAAAGTAGTGGAAGAGTTATTAGAGTTCAAATCAGGAGCCATAATCGGTGACGGAGACCGTAAGTCTCGGGATTCGCGCGTACCTATGATATGGGACAATTTTTCTATTTTTAGAACAAATTGCGCCATCCTGACGTCATATATCCGCGCGGATTCACGCACATGTCAGGGGCTCTCGCGTGGATGTTGTCACGTTGCGTGATCAAATGGTGAGAGTTGAGAGATTCTCTTGCGTTTTTTTCACAGCGATGGCAGGGAATAAGGCAGGGAATACGAACCAGGGCGCTTATATGTAGTTTTATGCTCTGAGCTAACGGAAAAGGTGGGTTTTTCAGGGTCGAAAAGAAGATTTCAATCTCGCGCTGGGAATGAATACTAAGATCTGCTCACGCTAGTTGTAAGCTTACTTGTATGTTTTTGCGTTTGTTCTGACTTAAGAATATAGCAAGAAAACTCTCTACTCTGGTATCGAGTTAATTTGTGAGTTTCTCAGACAATGGTTCATCATAACCAAAACCTGTTTTGACGGTTTCTTATTGTTTCTGCTTGTTTGGTGAGTTTGCAAAAGTTTCTGAAACGAAAGTATGACGCGTACAATTAGCTCATTTGCATAGTGCAGTTCGTGCACTTTCAAGTCCGAGTCGGTGTTTTCAATTGTCAAGAAATCTTGACAAAGATTTCTTTCGTTATCTTTTGTGCTGAGCTGCTGTAACAAATTTCACGAACGCAAAAAAGGCTACTTACATCATGTGTCTTTCTTCAACATAAGCATAGTGAAGTTTTACACTGCGAAAATGAAAATAGACAAGGAGTTTTGAAACAAAATCGAAACTGTTATTCCAAGTTGATTAAAGAAAGCGTCATCGTAACTTTGCTGATTATTTCTGCTTTATTCACATATTTTCGGTTTAGCTTTTAATATGTTCTCAAACATTTATCAATCTTAAACATATTTAAAAACTATAGAGTTATTGTTTGAGTTCGATGTACGCTTTCACACGAAAGTGCGGTGGAAGTACAATTTGTCATGTTTACTGACTGTACAAAACACACATCGGCGGGCGCTCTCATTCATCGACAACAGAGAATTTACTGGATGTTTACACGAATAAAACTGAGCAGTATCTACGGACGAAAAGTTATTGGGCTTTGATGAAACATCAAGCGTTGCTTACAATTCAAGCGAAACTCAAACTAGCAATTATTTTGTTTTACTTTTCGGTCGCGATAGACTGACAAATTCCTCGCAAGCGTGTGGCAAGAGGAGCTAGGAAACTATGAAGTCCTGAAGCTCTGCTATATCTAAATATATCCTGCTAGTTTTTCGCTGTGTAATGGAAAAGCTGTTAATCTTCAACATATCTGAAATTCAAAGTGGAGTAATGTACAGCTCATGTGAAAGAAGCATCCGTCAGAACACAACTTGGTCAGCGATATATGTAAGCTTACAGCGGAACATACCTAGATTCGACACTGTCTTACTTCACTCAGACTTGAGCAGCTTACGACGAAAATACTTAAGCAAAATTCCAACAGACGTAAACGCGTTGAGTTGTGGGCCAAAAACATGAAAAATGTCGGGAATTTCGGAAGCCATTTCCCCCGCGCGACATCCGCAAATATCCTCGCAGCATGTACGCGCGTGTGCCGCAGGCGATGGCGCAATTTGTTCTAAAAATAGAATTATTGTCCCATATCATGGGGACAACCCCAATACTAGAAATGGCGCGCGCTTACGGTCTCCGTCCCCGATTATGGCTCCTGTTCAAATATAAATACTAACATTAGAATAACACTGACAAATTTATCAACTCTAAAGTGTTCTGATCTATGAACTGTTGTTTTCCTATCTGTCATGCAGTAGGAAAGGAATGCCTCTGTTATACAAGGGAGGAGAGTTTTTTCAAGGGGGTTAGCCTTAATATTATCATTATGTGAGAGGGGGGGAGGGGGGGGGGTTGAGATGGGGGCATGACTTAGTTTTGGGGTATATTGCATCTATTTCTAAGCCCCCCCCCCCTTCCCCTTCCAGGTAATTATTGCACAGTCTCTAAGGCTCTAGTTCGAGTTCTTTTTCCCCTAACAGCTACTTAACAATTAGACCCGTAGCCCTTGCGGGCTACGGGTCAATAGCTCATAAGGGGAAGCCGAATGGGCTGTTCAACCGTGGCCCTTGAGGGCGACGGGTCTAATTGTTTTAGTATCACCCAACTAGTCGGACAGAAAAGACAATAATAAAATTAGCAATGCAAGTTGAAGAAATATTTATTTGGAAAAAGCGTCACGCTCGATCGCGCCAATTTCGTTACTCGAGGACTATTACTAATAGACCTCTAATAGCGTAGCCAATTAAAATGGAGGATTTGCATTAGTCCACTAGTGGGGCGATTCTAACAATCATTAGACGCTTTTAATAAGGTGATATGTGGTGCTAACAAGCCGAGAACCATTTAAAACATGTGTAAGATAGCATTTACTATAAGTATTCACCTTTGTGGATGAGTTTCTCACGTAATTTACGCGAAGTAGACAAGATTCGAGTTTAACACTAGTACCGCTGAATAGAAAGACTCAAGAGGGAATGTCCACTAAGGAAGAGCCAGTCGTGGCACATAAAAAAATAATAATAATAATAAAAAAAATAAAAAAAATAAAATTTTTTCATATTCCCCCAGAGATAGCCTAAGGGAAGCCTAGAAACGTCCTGGGATTTTTTCTTGAATTATTTTTCTAAACCTGCCAAAAAAAAATCCCAAATTCGTTACGGTCCCAGGTCTGGTCAAAAACACGCAAAATTTAGTGACTAATGCCTTATCATAAACTTCGCTCTGTTTACTCTGCATCACAACAACACTCCAGTTTGAGCCTGGAAACGTATTGTTGAGGTGTTTACAAGTCTTCTGAGGCCAAGTATACTTTTGAGGGTTATTTGTCAAGGTCACGACGAGCCGCCTAAAATCACTAAAATTCGCTTCCTCAAAATTCTTAATCATGCACACTTTTTCAATCGGCAAATTCGCTACCCGGTAAGACACTGTAACAACTAAAATCCTAACATTTCGAAAGAAGACATTTCACTGTAAAACCTGGTATAAAAATTATTTTCGGGCTTTTCATCAGCGCTGAGTACTAACGCTCTCAAAATCGTGATAATCACAACACTAACCTGCTACAAACGAAAACAATAGGCAAGTGCCTGTGACCAGATAATCAAAAGGAATGTGAAAATTAAATGTCTCTCTGCATTTGATTTTCTCGGTATCTGGACTTGCACTATGGCAGAAAAGTCGTATTGAGCTCACCCTCTGTACAATATTACATTCAAATATTAAGTACTGGTGTATTCAGAATCCTACACGATAACCATTGCGACGCGTGGAGTTCGGCAAATTCCGCAAAGTACATCATCTGCCTGTTGACATTCAACTGAGTCCGAGATAATCCACTACATTTCGTCCAATCCCTTGTTCTTAAACAGCAATCCATAAAAGTGGTGAGGCCTTCCAACTTCAGACCCTTGCTTGGTTAAGCGAAATACTTATGTGCTGTTCTCCTAGCTCATGCTACATGCTGAAATGTAAATTTGGCGTCCGCTGTCGACCTAATTCATCTGTCACGCAATGGTCACTTGATAGGATTTTGTCACGCGTTGCCAAAAGTGGATAAAAGAATAATAAATAGAAAGATTTAATAAGACTTTCAAAGCAAACAATTTTTATTTTAAAGTTCAAAGGATCCAAACGAGACCGTAAAATATCGCGCGGAAATTTTCCTGACAGAGAAACTGTGTTTTTTTGTGTATGTGTGTTTTGGGCTCGGGAGGGGAGGGGGCGGAGGAGGAATTGGGATTACTCCCTTATATGGGCTATCAGAGGTATGTGCCGCCCCAAAGAGTATGGCTTTTGAGCTGTTTGTGTCTGAAAAAGGTGCAGTTTTGGACCATATTGGCCTGAAATAGGGTGGATTTTTCACTCATGCTTTGGCTTTGAGTATTCTGTTTACAAGGAAGCGATTATTTCCGCATTAACATTGACAATTTTTTTGTCCTTCTCAAATGTTTTCGCAGATGAGGCCTTTTTCTGGTTTGCCGTTTACTAAGTTTATAGGTCTGAAAATTGGGTATCGACTTTCCCCTCCTGGGGACTGGGGAGGGGGATTTTGGAGTTGTGTGACGTATCAGTCTAATTATTTCATGTGATAGGTCAATGCCGAATGATGTATCGTATACTGTCATGATATGTACCCATTTTTGTTATATAACCACAATATTTATAACTATTAATGAAATTTTTGGCAAGTTTATTACGTACCGTCAGCGGAAAAAATCCTGGGCAATTTTAGGCGAAAGTTGAACTTGCTTACAGGCATGCGTTGAAAGGGTAAATGGACTTCACGTTTATCTGCTAGTGCAAACTAGCTGCAGTCCGTGTAACGAATGACGTACGATCAATTTGTGTTGGCTGCCGATGGGCGGAAACCTTCCGCGGACTTGCCTGTAAATATTGATTTCGACTAAAGAGAATGCAGGCTATCGCAAGTCCTTACGTCTACTAGCGACTCCGTTTGACCAATACTTCAGGTCTTGAGAAAAAAAAAAAAAAAAAAAAATCAGTCTCGCGATGGAACTGATCTCACTGCCAGAATCGATAAAGATTGTAGCGTATTCATAGCCAGCTAAAATTTTCCAAAAAATTGAGCCGGGTGGTCCTGAATCTACCTCCACCACTTTTTTACACTTACCAAAAACGTAAAACTTGACATGCTGATTAGAATTCGATTAGAAAAGGTTGCATGAGTCGGTCTTAAGTTACAAACCCATTAAAAAATGTACAATTAAGGGTGCTTCAAATGGGTTATTCGTTTGCATCACGAAAATGGCCACCACTTGCTCACCAATGTTTGGGCATTTGTTTGATACCATTATTGTAGCATCGATGGGAGGCGGGTGGCCACATGCTGGATCGAGCGGTCCGGATTTGAGCCCTGGCCGGGATATTGTGCTGTGTTCTTGGGTAAGCCACTTTACTCTCACAGTGCCCCTCTCCAACCGGATGTATAAATGGGTACCGGCAAACTTAATGCTGGGGCTAACCCTGCGATGGCCTGGCATACATCCAGTGGGGAGTAGAAATACCCTTAGTCGCTTCTTGCTACAGAAACCGGGATAAGCTCCGCCCTCAAGCCACTAGGTTCGTATTCAGTGTTGCGGGACAGATATTAGAGCTCTGGGAGGACTTCAACAAGGAATGTCGACGTCTCAATTTTCGTCACAACACTCTTTAATCACTGTGGTTTGGCTGGATCAAATCAGATCACTAAGTGAAGCTCACAAATAAAAGACGCTATGTATAATAAAGCACGTTCCTGGTCTACAATGTTCTCTGATTGGTTAAGGTAAACCATGCGTCCTCTTGTGATTGGTTAAACTTAGCTGTTTTGGAATTCTAGCCGAACCTAGTAACGACGGTGTTCTTTAATCTGCCTGAACAATGTTCCTGGTTTAGCCAAGAAAAACCTGTATAACTTCCAAACTGGACGATTCACTTAAAAGGTTGGCAAAGGTTAACTTGAGTTTCGGTTTCCTATTAAAAACTAATCTTGATCCATCAAAGGAGAAATTCTTAAAAATGCTGCAAAACGTTACGTGGGATACGAAAACAAACCATGCCACTGTGGATTATCTCCCTATAAAGAAAAAATATTCTTAAAAAGCTAAAAGATGAAATTCACGCTATGAAATGTCTCCGTCTTGTAAATATATTTTTTAATAATGAAATGACTTAAAAAGAGAAATGCTTCTTGGTTCTTCTACACTAAATACGTGACAATTTTATCAGTTTACTCACATCTCGCGGGGCGCGTGACACAAAGCATGTTATCGATAGCTTGCTTTACACAGCTAGTTACAACAATAAGGTTATTTACTGAGAGAAATGTATGCATGGCTAGTAGTTTTTTTTTTTTTTTTTGGCAGAACTACGGCGCTGAAACATAAGACCACAAAATAACGTAAAAAGATGACTGGAAATGTAAAGAAACAATTTGAAGCAAAAAGTGTGAAATGCATTGAAAAATTCACGATTGTAGTGGAAAGTGAACTTGTTTTACACTTTGCCTACCAAATTTCCACCAAACAGCACCGTTTTGACCCTTAAATCAGTTCTTTGGCTGCCATGACGCTAAATAGGCCTAAGTTTGGTAAACTAAAAAGTTAGATTTCCCGAAGATTAGGTACAAAATTGCGCATTACAATCTCGTTCCCAGAACCTTCGTTTGTCAAAAGCAAATTCGTGTAGACTTAAAAGCATATATCGCAATAGCGACGAGCCTAAACAATGCAGAACCACATTGCAAATTACAGAAGTGTCAAACTCTACGAAGCGACATGCAGATAACAACGGAAACTATGCGGAGGTATGATCAATAAATATTTCCCATAGCACGGTCTAACGGCTCAACTCTACTTAAAATTCCTGCTTATTACACAACATGAAGTGCCCTTCATAAACACGAGTGAAGCGACAAAAAAGGTCGATTGACCGAACAGAGAACGACAAGTGTACAAATGTCACGAGCCGTAGAAGTCGTGTAGGCTTGTCAACCCCATTTTATATCGTCATTGAAAGCCATGGAATCAGCATATCTAAGCTATGATCAGAAATCCACTAAGCAACAGAGAACAAAGAAATAATGACTGTCAATAACATATTTTTTGGTTAATTTTGAACAGCTTGAACACGCTCGGAAGAACATCCTAAATGTGAAAAAATCGGACTTCGTTAAGGAATAAGGACACAGTGTCTGTAAGCACAAAATTATTGCAATTAGATCTTTGAAGTGAAATGTTCTCTGCCAAATATTATTTAAGTGGACCTATTAAGTGAATTTAGTCAACTGGTTAGGCTCCCCAGAAAACAA
The DNA here is from genome assembly GCF_964199315.1 of Orbicella franksi. Taxonomy (NCBI): domain Eukaryota; kingdom Metazoa; phylum Cnidaria; class Anthozoa; order Scleractinia; family Merulinidae; genus Orbicella; species Orbicella franksi. Next base: position 8,501,255 of record NC_138155.1, read on the forward strand.
GTTCCCATTCAGCGACCATAGTTTCACGCGCCTTGCATGCAGCTGCAAGATGGCAGGATTCGATGTCCCGTGGACAGAAATCTTGATTTTTTTTTTTTTTTTTTTTAACTTCACACATTGATTTTTTGTTTATTTTTCGATAATGTGGAGATAACTGCAAATAAAATCTGTTTCTGGGAAGAAAAGTAGGGGTCACCGAACTTCCAAGATTTTTAAATCCAGGCAAAGCTAGAGCAATGACTATCTGCCTTATCATTGTTAATTCTATTACTTAACGCGCGTACATACATACATACATACATACATACTTTATTGACTTTCCCTTTAGAGGCTTTAGAGGCGCGTGTGGGTTACACATTTTGAAATTGGGTCACACTTGGAAAAAAAGATGGTCACACTTGGACTTTGTTGTTTGAGCATCCTGTTCATGATATTTTGAAACTGCTATTCACTTGGAACTCGGCACAATACTCAAGAAAAATTCTCTGCTCAAAATGGCATGATTAATTTATATTAGGCTGGAGTAGTCAGGGTTTATTGAAAACAATTGCACTAATAATTATAAACTAATAACATAATAATTATAATAATAAGTTATTATTTAAGAGGAGGCCTCCAATCACCTAGAGGTGATTTTCAGGAGGGTCCTGTAAAAAAAATAAAAGTCTAAAATATACATTTAATGTCTAAAATACAGAAGTAATAAAAGCTAAAAACGTGAGACTAAAACTAAGGTTTAAAACTAGAACTAGGATAAAAAATACTACTACTAGCTGAGATAAAAAGTGGTTAATTAAGTAAAAACTGTTTCAAAATTACTAAAACTAAGTTTTAGTCATTTTTATAAGAAGAACTATTGAGTTTGTCTGTGACTGATCCCTCAGGCGATTTACGGTCGGCTCCCGATAACTCGAACCTTCAAGGCAAATTTAAAAAGTTCCAGTCTTTGAGAGTTTAAGTTATCAGGGGTTGACAATAAAGGACCGAAAATAAGAAAAAAAAAAGATCGTTGTTTACTATATTTCTACTTTCGTGTTTCTATTCATGCAGTGTTTATTTCAATCAAATTAACTATAGAAGTAACGTGAAACAGAACAAAGCAAAGCAAAGCAAAGCAACAAGAAATGGCTTCATTTACTGCGAACTTTGCGGGTTCCAAAAGGAATAACGTGGGGCTACTGCAATAGCTTTGTCGTTGCTGAACAGCCGCACTATTCATTTTCCCATCGCGTTTCATTCACAATTCAAGTCACAAGCACTGTACGTATATGCATGACTCACTGGACTCATTTTGTAAAATTTGAATAGGACATCTTTCGTACATGTTACCGGTGAGCTTTCAGCGTATCAAAAAAAACAGTTAATAGTACTTTTAAATTTCTGCAGAATTAAAAAAAAAAAAAAAAAGACACGAGACGCGTGAAGGTATTAAGAAAGTGAAATCTCTTTCGCTGTCCCTTCCCCGCTAGAGAACCAAAACAATTCGACAACCTGTTTTTCGAAATTGGTGACAATGAAAAATTAGCAGCTTAGGTGGCTCGGGATAGTTTCCAGCGATTTCCAAGACTTAGATCTTATTTTACCATTCTTTATCACTTATTGCCATAATCATGGTGTAAAAATATTGCTCAATCATTGGCGAACACGTTGTTATCATTTTCGTGAGACAATAAGTTACCATAGAGAAATATTTGACGCCTAATGACTGGTCCCTGGGGGAACAGTGAATTTTGTTTCACGATGATCTCAATGTTTCCCGAGACGAAGTTGAGGAAAACATTGAGATTCGGGGGAAACAAAATTCACTGTTCCCCAAGGGCCCATTCATTAATTGATTTGTTATATAGCGAAACATAACAAAAGCAAATTTTGAAAAAAGCGCTGAGATTCAAACATAAGGCCACCTTCAATGCACCCTCTGATGACACACAACAGCCGTCAACATTTCGCTGGTAACAGTGAACTTTTTCCCGATCGACGTCATAGTTTTCACAATGTTTCATCGTTTTCATTGCGGCCAGTTTCATTGTTAGATGTCATGTGACCATGAACTAGCCAATGAGTGGGCGCGCTATAGCGGGAAAAACGCCAGCTATACAACAAGGCCTGCTTAATTTTTAACACCCTTAATTTTAGCATTAAATGCTTTAAGTAATAGTTTAAAAACGAGCTGGTTGACCTCAGACGCAATAAGACGCAAATTTCGGGAAACTTTAAAAGAATTGTATTCAGGGTTCAGAGCCGCCTTAAGTTTTCTAAAAGTTGCGTTTTACTTGACTGTTAATTAAGAATCTCGCGTTTATAGTCATCAGTTGTGTCTTTGGTTTGAGAACTTGCTCCAGCCGAATATGCAAGGAGTGTTTAACTCCAAAAAGAAACAGAAAAAAACGTAGCCTCGGTTTCACTTTCGTTCCAAAACACGCTTGTTTTGGCCATTTCAGGTTGCTGATTTGATTATTGCGTTGCCTTAGCGGTTTGTTAAAGCTGTCTAGTAGCACCCCTGTTCCTTCCTTCTAATAAGAAGTGAAATTTAAAAAAGAAGTTGACTCAGATTTGTCACGTCATTCTCAGAAGTTGTTCGTAGTGTCACAACAGCTGTTCTGCCTTTTTTTCTTTTCTCATTTATATTATTTGGAATAATTATAAGCGACACAGTCTTACAATTTCTTCTTTCCACCAGCAGTGTTAGAGGGAGTAAAAATTAATCCAGTGAGAGATCAGATGAAATAGGCGAAAATTACTATATACATAGGGGGATCCTAGTATTCATTTAATAAACAAATTACGTTTCGTTTTCGGTTATTAGGTAATAAATGAGATCGTAGGGATTCTGCCAGACGAGATTACGTCACACCCAAGTCTCTACGATTTTCCCAAGGTCCGTTTTGACGGATTGCAATTTACAACGAGAGGGTTTCTGGATAGGGGTGATACAATCCAGGTCCCAGTTGTTGGAAGGTTGGATAACACTATCCAGTGGATAGGTGTTAACAAAACAAACCACCCTATCCACTGGATGGTAATTTATTCGGTAGGTAACGTTATTCACGTGAAAAACGCCAAGTTTAATAATCAGGGAAAATTCTAGCTTGATGAAACAAATATAGCGAGAGATATGGCTGCCTAATCAAAAATCTACTTTTCATTCCTGATCCAGGCCTTGAACTGCTTGAGTCGTAAAATTAAGCAATAATTTTGCTTGCGTTGTGTCAAAATTCAAATAATTTTCCTCGTTTTTTTTTTTTTTTTTTAACTATATAGAATTTTTCGCCTGATTACCCGTATAAAATTTCGGAGATATTTCAGCAATGAGTCAAAATTCTAGCCCATTTCTCGGGTATCAGCTAAGACCAGTTGACAAAGAAGGCCTCAGAGCTTAGCTATATGTTAAAAAACGCGCTCTTTCTCAGCTGAAAGTTAAAATAAGGGTGCAAGGATAGGTTTGTAACAGATAAAAAGGTTCATTTTGGGCCACTTGTTATCTTTGCTTTTCTTTCCAATTCGCGAAACTTCGTGGCTGTCTTCCTCTTCCTTGAGATAATGGCTTTGACGATGATAAATTTCTGTTTACATTCGTTAGCTTTGCTATAACTGCTAAGGGAAAAACTGAACTCAACACACAGGTTTAGATGAGAAACATGTGGTATATGTCCGTTCCCAATTTTTCTTCTTTTTGCCAATGATTTTTTTTTTTGCCCAATTGTCTGAAGCCTTCTTTTGTTCTAATGGATCGATACACAATTTTATAGCTTTCGTCAAAGTGGCTAATCCATTTAAACACATGAAAAACAATCAGGCTTGAACGAGATCCCGTTCAAGCATATTTTTTCCTGTTTCATTTTCACAGCTGCTTGAGTTGTGAATAAGACTGCGATGATTATGGAGGCTAACCCGTTTTAACACATGGAAAAAACAAAACAAAACAAAACAAAACGAAACAAAATCAGGCTTGAATTGGAACGGGATCCCGTTGAAGCAAATATTTATTTCCAGTTTTATTTTCACAGCCGCCTGAGTTGTGAATAAAACTGCGATGATTATGCATCTCTTTATATCTTTCTACGCAGTTCAAATATACGATATTTCGTATATCACTGGAATTACTCCTGACCATTTCGGTCTTCAATGTCTCTTCAGATCACAAGAAAATTCTCGAGATGTTTTTTGGCCTTCTCGTATTCACTCAACCATATTTCCAATGTTCCAAAACCTTGGTAAAATAAATCTTGTCTTTTTTGTTCTAAAATGTGTTTCTGGATGACAGGTTATTTTTCAAGAAACTCTAGTCTTCCAGGTGGAAACATTTCCAGCACACATTAAGACTACTCATAGGTTAACCAAACGACAAAACAACACGGAAGAGAACACACTTGGAGAGACTCTCCTTAAAACAATATACACAGCAAACAAACAAAAAAACAAACAAACAAAAGACTGAGCTCAAAATTTTCGACAGCCCAGATATGCGTGAAAAAAGGTTTTCTGCTCAGACAAAACTGTTTTCTTGTCACTTGCTTCTTTTCAAAAAAGCAGTTGACGGCAACCGATTTGTTACTCTCCATATTACCATTCCGCAGTGAAAAATGTGCACCCCTCTAGTTCTGCTCGAGTTGGAATTCTCCTCTTCATCTCGGAAGGTCATTAACTACAAAAACATATGGCGCAAATTTAACGCCTATTCCAACCAAGCATTGCCTTATTTCGTGTAGCCTGTATATAATCAGCCAACTGGTCTGTCTCCAGCCAGTTAAGAATTTGAACTATGTTATTTTAGTCTCTTTGTATTACTTGTTTCAGCGTTTTAAAACGTTTTTTCTGGAGTAAAAGCCCCGTTGAGAATTGGTATTTGTTTTTAAATTTTTACAATTCAATTTTCCCAATGTACATGTAGCGTTGATTCGTCTTCTTGCTTAATTGTCACCCTTCTTGTTTGCGAGATTTCAGTGGTACGTAAAAGCGGCTTGCATTCTGGGCCCCGTTTCTCGTAGGAACCAAAAAGTTTTCGCACCCGAAAAGCCGTAGCAAAATCTCAAACCTTATGACTGCAGAGCTGTTTTTTTTTTTCACCTATTCTTAATACGAACAGAGTTCCTTTCATAGCAAAAGTCTCAGGCGTATACACCTAAATGTCTTTAATTAAATACTGATTAACTAAAAATGGCTTTTCGGGGCCCGAAAAGTGTCCGGGGTTTTCGAGAAACGGGCCCCTGGTTATAAAGTTTATCCTTATCTTTATTTCGAATTTTTCCTTCAACAGACATGCATTTACTTAATACATTCTGATACTATAGGATATCATTTTTTAAATACAAATATCAGATCTTCCCTGCCGCTTGGAGAACTACTGAAGTGTCAAATTCTCAAAATCCAGTAGTTTAGCTAAGTACTACAGTTATTACTTACATTCTGTTACCTTAGAAAATTATAATGTTGAGGCTTTCACCATATAACTTTGATCTGCGATATTTCATGTTTACATCCCTATTTCTTTCGTTTTGTTTCAAGAGTGTATTTCTCTTCAATGATACAAAGAATTACTTCCTAGTTTCTTTTCTCCTTATCCCACCACCCCTCCTCCCTCCCAAACCCCTACTCCGCCCTTGCCGGCTAGCCTTGTGTCGATTATATTCTTGTTTTCTACCTCTTTTTCCCCGCTCCTCCACATTTCCACTAAGACGACCTTCTAGTACAGTCGTTTTGGATGCAGGAGCATAGTTAAGCTCAATCGCCACATCCCAGCTAGTCATTTCTTCAGCCTCCTCTTCCTTTGCCGCCGCTGTACTAAGACTTGCTAATCTCATTGATCGTTTTCTTCTTAACTGCGCTAGATATGAATTTTCACTTCTAGTCATTCTTTCGCACTGCTCTCTTGTTTCTGCCCTCAAGTTCTGCTTTAAAGAAACCGCCTTGACGTACTTGTTACTATATTGTCGTTGAAGAATTGTTCCATTTGTCAAGCATAAGCGACTCACTTGCTCTTTCTTCCGGCGAAAAGCTGCCAGGTCATCATAAAAACCTGTACCTTCCTTTTTTTTATTTTGTGCCAAAATGTTTGGTCAAAGTACTGGAACAATAACTCATCGGCTGCGTTCCATCGCTTGATATTGTCTTTAACTTGGTCAGTCAAACCCACAGCTCTCTCTTTGTCTTGTCTCTCGTTAGATTTAAAATAAAGAATATCATCCAATTCCCAGCAAAGCAAGCGTTTTAGCGGAACGACTGACTCATCGAAGTAATCTGTGATCATAACCAAGTCAAACTCCTTATCCAAAAATGCAATGTAATTATTGATAGCTGTAACATTCTGGTGAAATTTGTAGGCCAATCCTAAATCGAATGACATGGGATTTCGAGCCAAGCGCGTAGATGCTGTTTTGAAAACGTCTTTCAATTCGATACCAGTGCTAAGGAATGTTTCTAAAGCATTTCTGGGATCTCTGCCAAAGCCATAAATATCGCCCAACCCCATATAGTTAAAAACCGACTCGTACTGGTCCACAGGGCTTCGGAGAATTGTCACGTATTTGGCAGTGGGCTTTGGAAAGAGATAATTCATCGGTTTTTGATTGTACCTGGTGTGGCTGCAAAGAAAGTTCGGTCGAGGTCTCGCTAAAGGCAACGAAAAAGACACCTGAAAGCGACGAGGCAAGCCAATCAGCGTGTCTTGACCAAGCACAAAGGTAAGATTTCCCATAACGGAAAAAGATATTGGCGATTGAGGTGGAACCTGTTTTGTGCGTCTTGAGAAAGAGGACGTGTTGTATGGGAAAGCACGTGTTTACACTTGCTCCACTGCTGTTTGTGTTTGCTACTGTTTCTTGTTGCCTGTTAAAAGAAAATAAACTTGGTTGAAGAGTTTATGGTTGATAATGTTTTAATTCTGCTTCCAAAGAACACAGGTCATTTCTATTCATGAGCTATCCATGGTTATCGTACTGGACTTGAATAGCTATGCTATTGGGATTTTTGTAAATAGAAAAGGCGATATGATGCATTATTAAATTTTCAACCTCGGATAATGCAATTCTAGCCTTCTGATTGGTTCACTGGATCTCGGTTACCAGCCATTACACCTGCGTTTGACCTTATCTGGAAATGAATGCGGTAAATGTCGTTCGGCATAAACTTTTTCGCGGGAAGCCAAGTTTCGTCCCCCAAAAAAATGGATGAAAAAAGCAGATTCGATGAGCTATCTACAGAAGAAATACAGGAAATTATGGACAATGCCGCCTCAGTAACAACAAAAAGGCCACAAAGTTCGAGATTAGATTATTTAACGGTCCCCTTAAAAGTTACAAAATTAAAATATGACCGTCGAGATTTTACGCATTCATGAAGATTACGTAACAAAAACAATGTTTACCCTAACAGAATGGCTTACTCGTCCTGGTGGCATCAAATTTTCCACATCGATATAAGAAATGTCAAAAGAAGAACTGAATGTTTGTTTGAAGTGTTGTTACACTTCTGCGAGGAAGAAAGATGGCACGTATTACAAAACTTCATCCATGAAATCCAGAAGAGCCGTCATTGATCATTTCCTTCGCACGCCGCCGCACAACAAACCGTTTTCCACTATCTCTGACCAGGCAAATGAATTATTTGAGCATTTGTAAAAGACCTCAGGAAAACAGGCATCATTGCCTCAGGAAAACAGGTATCATTGCTCATTTCTAATGAGCAGATGAGGAAACTGTTCGACTTAAGCGAGCTCGGATCGGTCGAGAGTAAAAATCCCGCACAGCTACAGAGGACAACCTAGTTTTATCTCGATCTCTTTTTGGCCAGGAGGACGAGAGAATCAACGACAGCTAGCGCCAACAATTCTGTCCTTGCGAAAAACACCTCAAGGAGTTGAGTGTTTTGAGCTGAACCGAAGTAAGCCCGGTTCTTTACCAGCCACGAAAAACCACCAGGGTGGCCTCGGATATTCTGAAGGTGAATGTGACGCTCGGATAGTTTCTGTCCCTGACTCTGAATCTGACCAACAATCAGCTCCACACTGACAGCTCGAAATGCCAAGGCTTTGAAAGCACGGAAATCCTGAAAGAGGTCTTGTCGAGCATAATTTTGGCACAACGTCTGTGTCACATGGCGATCAAAGTTTTCCGCAGCATTATTACAACGGCAATGTGCAAGTGCACAAGTATTCGGCTCTTCTCCATGACTCGAACTTGAACGCTTTTCAAACCTTCTGACCAAGGTTATATCTCCTTCATGTGGTAGATGTTCCTTGAATTCTATTTGATTGCAAATTCGCTTGCTTCGCTTTCAAATTTTTCATTCAACTAATTTTACAAACGACGCGCATGTCATGTGATTTCCCCCTTGTTGTTGTTTTTGCCACATCGACTTCCGGTCGCTTAGTAAAATTAAAGTCCAATAAAGTTAAGCTATAATTTTCAAGTATACAAACTCACCGAATTTAATAAAACAATTATTCCATTCGTGCTTGTTGGATATGAGATTGGTTATAGTCAACTCGTTGGCTATTTACCATCTCATACCCAACGCGCGCTCATGGAATAATTGTTAAATATCTTCAAAACTATAAGAAGTCGTATTAAGTGATTTACTTAGGTGATGAAATATATTTAACTGGTTTGTTAGTTTGAAAGTAATAATTTTATAATTAATGATTCAAATTTATTATACATAATTTGTAATCTGATTATTAATTCACCCCTTTTTCTTTTCTGTTCGCAAAACGCTGAAATGGTTAATAATAGTGTATTGGTCTTACTTCACATAGATATCAGTGCATTTGAGTTTTGAACTATAGGCAGTAACAACCATGAATGCAATATGCAATATACGTTTCACTATAGTCAAGAAGGGAACAGAAAACTGCATCGGCAAGATCCCAGGCAATATTAGAATAACAGAGCTACAGAAGACCGTCCTCCTTGGAATTACTCACATACTTAGGAGGACTCTATCCATCAAGTAATCCAGCAGACTTATGACTGCCCTAGGCTCACGGATCGAACTGGGCTCCATAAGTTAAAAGCGGCAAGACTTTAAGGACTTATAATAATAATAATAATAATAATAATAATAATAATAATAATAATGATAATAACAATAATAGTAATAATAATAATAATAATAATAATAATACAATTGTGAATAACTACTGTATGTTCAGGGACCAAACGGTTCAAACCTACGTTTATTTATTTTTCTAGTACTCAACTCATTCATCACCTTCACAGAAATTAAAACCTAATTAAAAACCCACATGGCCTAAATTGCCAATGAGTACTCCCAAAATAAAAGAACCTATTTTGCCAGACTTCAAAAGATGTTGCTCCTTGCAAGCTGGTTTTTGCTGTATTTAAGATGCAATATGCCAATATGTTACACTAAACGAGTAGTGATTGAACAAAACAACATTCAATTCTTGATCATTGTAATGCTGTGTACATCACACAAAGATCCTTTTGGCCATATTTTGCATCAGAAACCAAGCAGACAGGTTAAACAAATATCAGCTGTATTCAAACAAGAACCAGAAAACGGTGGCTTTTGAAATATATTTCTTATATATATATGTTTCAGTGAAATGAATTTTTGTGTCTTTTAACAATAAAACTTTGGTGGAAATCACGCTTGCCTATTGAACCGAATACAGAAAACTCCTTCCGAAACAACTTGTTTGACAATATTTACTGGACCAATGGCCACCTTCCCCTTCATTGCACATTGGAACATCTCAAGTTATTGATGTTTCTTTTAGCTGCTTGTAAATTGTGTTTTTTTCCCCTATGGCCGTGACTTGAAACTCTTCTGAATGGATCCTTATTAAGGGCTGCAAAAATCGCTAAATAGCTGATAATCAAAAGTTAGGGGAGACAAATTACTTTTTTTTGGTGCTATTTAGGGGTTTTGGATTTATAACGTTGAATAATAATATACATGAAAAAATTACTCAATTCTGATTGGCTGAGAGCAGTGCAGTTTAAGTGTAACACCAGTGCAAAAAGAGTAACAACAGTGCAAAACGTTATCACCAGTGCAAATTACACATCGTAATTCTGGATTATGATTGGCTGAAAGACAATAGGAAATTTTCTAAGTCAATGATATCACGAAAAATGATGAGGTCAATTTTGAGCGGAAACTTTGAAAAAAGTTTTCTCAAGTGAAAAAAAAAAAAAAAATGGCTTCAAAAAAGATATTCGGACACTTTCTCCACGCAAATTGTTTCATGTTTATATTATCAATAACTAATCATACAGTTTTTCTCGTTCAATTTGGAAATAATTTTCACTCGTGAGTTTTTCAAAAAGCTGAAATTGCACTCGCCGAAGCGGCTCCTGCAATTTCGGCTTTTTGAAAAACTCACTTGTGCAAATTAATTCCAAATTGAACTCGAAACCGCATGATTACCTACACTTACAGTCAATGTCAACAGAAACTACATAAATGATTTTGTTCAGTCCCGCCACTCCTTAAGTCACGTCAAGTCATGTCATCTTCATTTAGGCAGAGTAACCCCATCAGTCATAGGCTGGTATCAAAAGGGGCCCGGCGTAAAATTAAGACTACATGATAACAAATTCAGAATTTAAAAATTACTGCAAAGTTATGTACAAGGAGTTTAAAAATTGAATAAAAAGGAAATGACATATCTATGAAGTATAATTTTTTTAGATAAATACAATAAAAGAGAACAATCAAAGTTTATCTAAGTATTATATTGGTGTAAAACTAAGGGATAAAATAAAAACTAAGAGAATTCTTAAAAATGGAAAGCCACGTGGCTTCTTTTACTGATGTGAGTACATCATTAAAAAGAACCGCGCCTGAAAATCTTAGTCTAGATCTGCATTATTTTTTCATGGTTTTTCATTCTCTTCAATTCCTCTCACTCCACACACAGGTTGCACCTTCAGTTTCTTCTAGTTACGTTGAAGCGTCCGTTGGTTTGCCGGTTTACTGATTTTCCAATTTTCTAGCCAGCATTTTAGAAACGGTAGTTAAATGTCAGCGCTTCTGCACGCATTGCGTGCGGTTTAATTTTGCCTTCCCAGAACACAGTTCTTAATCTTGGGCGTCCTGTGCTTTCAGCCTATTTTGACATTTTTTTTTGTCGAATTTCTGCATTTTCTGCGCCATTTTGAATGACGTCATACGTCATATGTGCAAAAGACTATCACGCACCTTGTGGTTTTCGTAGTAGTCGGAGCAAGTCTGAGCATTCTAAAGCTAGGGACTACCGCGTAGTTTAAAGTTTATTTTATATATTCGGGAACACGACTTTGAATCGCCTTCGCTTTGGGATCTTAACCATGAACAGCTATATTTCTTTGGCTGTAGTTTAATTGCATTTGTTGATTAGTTCCAGTCGCGACAGATTGCTCAGTCTTTATCGGGTCGAATATTGATCGCTCGAATATGGTTTGGAATCGGTGCCGGAAAAGTAGCCTTAAGGCAAGATCCATATGAGTAAGCCTGAATCAAGGAATGGCAATGTGAAAATAGTGTCACCAGGGGGAAATATTCGAATCAGTCACACGAAGTTTGCTTACGATAAACAAGGACGCGATCGCAAATATTTGCCTATATTTGTGCTTCCAGCGTAGAAAATTGTACGTGAAAATATTTACTTTTACAAATTAGCTTTTACGTTTAAACAAATTACCAGTTAATGTGAAATATTTAGCACGAAATAATGTCAATAATTTTGAGACACCTCAGTTCAAATCACCTAATTAACGCTGACGATCACTCTATATACGCAAATTAGTTCGACCAACTTATGCGGTATATAGATAAATACTAATATTAATGAAAGATTAAGGGTGCGTTCGCCAATTTGACGCCGTCACTTTAATATAAATACCTTAAATGATTTCACTAGCTGACTTTCAACCTCTTTCTATTGCCAAAGTCAACATTTTTCATCAAGAACCAAGGTTGTACAGGCAGATATATCATAGTGTCAAAGTCCATGCCAGTGAAGAGAATCCCTGTGTAAACTACGATTTGTTGATACGTTGCGTGCGGCGCCAGTTTCCGCTTAGCCTCACAAAAATATTGACATTATTTCGTACTAAGTATTTTCACATTAACTGGTAATTTGCTTCTTTTTTTTTTTTTTTTTTTTCTTTCTGCACCATCGACTTGAAGGCGAGTCCTAAGGCCCCATCCACACGTATCCGGATATTTTTGAATCCGCAACTTTTTCTTTCGGGATTCAAAAATTTCTCCGTCTACACGTGGCGTATTCAAATCGAATTCGCCTGTCCATAACCATCCGATGGTATCCAGATTCACCCTAGAGAAACTAAACCTACACGTTGTGCCGCCATATTGGTTTACTGTTCGGTAAGAGACTGGACATGATTTGGCTACGTCATCGGATTTGAAAATATCCGGATTTACCGTCCACACAGATTCGTTACGGATTTATTTTTTTCACTCTGGAGAGTGGATTGAAAAATATTTGGATTGGCTGCCGAATTCGCCGGATGCGTGTGGACAAAAGTAGTATCTGGAAATAAAAAGTTGCGGAATCAAGAATATCCGGATACGTGTGGACGAGGCCTAAGACACCAAAAATTGAGAAAGACCTTTTGATCTGATTAAGATAAAAAACATAATGTTAACTTACTCTTCTGTCACCATAGGATAGTGCGCTGTTTTCCTAATGTAGCTGAGTTCGTGAGTAAAAGACGCTATAAACAGAAGGCTTATAGCGCACGTGGACGAAGCAAGAAGTCTTCTCGAATGAATGAACCGTCTCACGTCCAAGCTCCAGACACGAACAGACGACATTGTTACGAAATTAAGCCGAAGACGTAGGACCACAACTTCATCAGTAATGTTAGTTACTGTTGCGTGTCACCCTCATAAAACGAAGTCTCTTACTTACTTACTTACTTGCTTGCTTGCTTGCTTGCTTGCTTGCTTGCTTGCTTGCTTGCTTGCTTGCTTGCTTGCTTGCTTGCTTGCTTGCTTGCTTGCTTGCTTGCTTGCTTGCTTGCTTGCTTGCTTGCTTGCTTGCTTGCTTGCTTGCTTGCTTGCTTGCTTGCTTGCTTGCTTGCTTGCTTGCTTGCTTGCTTGCTTGCTTGCTTGCTTGCTTGCTTGCTTGCTTGCTTGCTTGCTTGCTTGCTTGCTTGCTTGCTTGCTTGCTTGCTTGCTTGCTTGCTTGCTTGCTTGCTTGCTTGCTTGCTTGCTTGCTTGCTTGCTTGCTTGCTTGCTTGCTTGCTTGCTTACTTACTTACTAGAGGGCTTTGTTCCGCTGCAGGGAGGAGTAAAAGCCGCTTAAAGACAACTGTAAGAAGCGAACATCGAACCGTCTGCCGAACCGTCTGGTCATGATACCAATGGTGTCGCTACCTGTCCTAATCGTGATTTATAACTCTTCAAACCAAATTTTGACGAGTGGACATATTTGAGTGGGGTTCGTTATGAAACTAAGGCAATCGATAATGGAAAGGCTTTGGAGTGTTATAGAGAAAACTGGGCAGGACCAAAGGACCGAGGTCGGCCGTTTACCTTCATCTTTTCATAGTGTTTAGGCTATCCGAACAGATTGAAAACCACGACATTTGCCGAGGTAGGTATTCGCGTTTTTCTTCGAAATGTATCACCACATCATGATCTTGGCCTCTCAAATGGTTTAAAATTCGAGTTTAATTAAAATGGTTACATATCGGGCAACTTTAGGTGAACCTAAAAGATACCTAGTACAAATTCCTGAAACTCTGCATTTTATATTTACACGGCCATCTTTTTGATTGTCTTTTACAGTGTTATCAATATCCAGTTTACTTCAAATTGGTATCTACACGCGAATCGGAGCAATTGATCTCGCAAAATCTAATAAAAATCATTAGTCAGAAATATTTAACGTCAAACTTTTAGCGAAGAATATCACTTTATTCCGATCTTCTACGATTGTCATTCATGATTTACAGAATAAAGACCTGATTGATGATTTATTGCATCTTTCAGTTAGTACGCGCGCTGTGATTTGTCGATTTAGCTGTGCGGCCAGCTAAAATTTAAATTTGTCACCAAAGGAAATACCAAAATTAAAATAATTTCACTAGTGGCCCAAGAATATCCACAGAAAGCCAAATGATATAGAACAAGAAAAAAGGTTACAGCTGGCTTAAATGCCAAAAATAAAAACAAATTTATGTAATAGATTGAGTTAAAAAAACTAAATGAAATCGAAATTTCGTCTTGGACAGGAAAATACACTACTGTCTTAACAACTTTCCTTCCTTGTTTAACGATCTATTTCATTATTTCGTTTTATTTTTGCCTGCCTTCAAATCAGTTCAGTATCAGTTCTTGTTACTGTAGATATTCTCGAGTTACCATTCCAAGTATCGGATACTGACTACATTTATTTAGTTATTTATTTATTTATTTATTTATTTTATCATTATTATTATTATTATTATTATTATTTCTTTTACTTACTTTTACCTTGTATATACCAATTTGTATGGAATATGTTAATTAATGTTATGATGATGATAGTAGTAGTAGTATTAGTTGTAGTAACCATGATATCATGATGAGATACGGAAACATGTTGTACAGGTTTAACAGACATCAAATTGCGTAAATATTATAGCATTTTGTAAAGCTTAGCTCTAGTTTTTGTCACAATAAAAACTCCTCTTATATTATTATTATTATTATTATTTTGGCAGGGTCGATGAAAATCATTTGAAGCGAATTTCGTTGCATTCAAGGGGTTTCGAGCTGAATATCGACAGGAGCAACATTAAATTAGTCTTGTTAAAAGTAAAAGTTTCAGTGTAATACCCGTAAGAGGCACATTACGTAGACGTTTAATATCAGATTGAACAACTAAAGGTATTATGTGTGTAAAGTTGCAATTACCAAAGTTGAATATGAAAAAAAAAGTCGTCAAAGTAATTGCGAGCAAGCGCTAATTTTCCAGCTTTCTAATGTAAACATGGCTATGTAAAACTAGGATGGCAATAAACTGAAAAACAACACGGTATACTAACCTGCGACTATATACAAACGACAACATCGTACGCTGAAAGATTTCCTATGGCAGTCCTGACATAGCAGCGATTACACGCAGCGGGAAGTGTTTAGCAAGAAAGTTTTTTTCATAACTTGTATTTTCTCATTATGGCCCTATTCTACCCGAGGAGACAAAAGAAAGGTGATGATTTATTACATAAAAATCAAGGAAATGCCAGGTTAGCTTTCGCGTGAAAACATGATATTTTCACACGGAAAAATAACATGCATTTTCACGTGTGAAAAGATCGCGTTGATACGGTAAATCGCGCCTTTAGCAGCGAAAGTTAAATAATTCGAGCGTTATTTTATTGGTGTTTATATGCAACAAATAGAAAATTACATGGCCGCTAGGCCGCTTCGTTTGGCTGGAGATATTTCTAACTGATGATTTTTACTGGACTTCGCGAGATCTGTTACTTCGATTTTCCTGTAGATAGCAATTTTAACTAAAATGGATATTGATATAAGCCGCTGTGGAAATAAGCCGCCGCAATTTTGAAAAACGACTCGTAAAAAATGGCTAAAATTTAGGTCGCGCTAATTAACGATCTGGCAGCGATATTTGACACCTTGTGAAGACCGTAGAATTAAAGCAAAAGGCATCGGTTAATATATCTCAGTCAACTAACAAGGGGCCAAATAGTACAAAAAAATGAGGATCGAGTGTCTGGACTATACGAAGTATCTTTTAGTGTCACTTAAAGTTGCCCGAAATTTCGGCTATTTTAAGCCGCTAGAAAGGCCAAAATCATGTTGCGGTGATATCTCAACGAAATACGAACGCCTACCTCGGCAAATGTCACGGTTGTTAACCTTTTCGGATAGTTTTTATACCGTGAAAAGATGAAGGCCGGGTAAAGGGCCGACCTCGATCTTTTGGTCTTGCCCGGTTTTCTCTGACAATGACACTTAGGGCTCGTTCGCACTAGCGACGGAAGCGACGGAAGCGGAGTCGTAAGCGGTGTCGGAATCGGAAGAAAGTTCTGATCTAGTGTGAATCGGTACGACGGACGCGGAATTGTAAGCCTCGGTTTCAGCGTAAGCCTCGCTTTCATTTGTAAACATTCAAGATGGCAGACCTGGTAGATGACGAGAGATTGCTGCTTTTGCTATTGCTTTTAATTCTCACACGATGAAGAAGACGTCTGCAAGGGAACCAAGGAAGGAGAAGGTTGTGGGTACTTGGAGTATTTTTAAACAGGAAATGTCAAGGCGAATTTGGCAACCTTGTGAGAGAACGTCACTACATGTACCGCAATACATACCGGTATGAAGTCCTACTTGTTTAGCGACATCCTCCCATGCTAGCTTTTTTGCTGTTGTCTTTGAAGTCCCTGCAGGACTTGTCATAAAGAACGGGGAACTGTCTTACAGCCTCTGCCAGTTTTTCCTCTAGAGCCGCCATTTTTTTTTTTTTTTCCTTGCTCTAAGTTTGAAAGAGACTGGTAATGAGTTTTTTGATTGGCTGATAATTCCGCTTCCACTTTCGATTCCGTTCACCTTGTTCTCACTGGATCGGAAGCGACGGAAGCGGAAGCGGAAGCGCAAGAAAAAGAAACTCTTCTGATCCTTCTGGCTCCGATTCCGTCGAGCTTCCGACTCCGCTTCCGATTCAGCTTTTTGATTTACACTGGATCGTAACGCTCCTTGCACTTCCGATTCCGACTCCGCTTCCAATTCCGTCGCTAGTGTGAACCAGCCCTTAACCTTGCATTGGTGCCACGTAAAATTAGTGTATCTGGTTTTACAGGTGCCATGTCTCTGACATTTAATTTATGCGAGAACTGTTATTTCGCACGGTAATTTTTTGGTGTTCGTAAATCGAAATCTATATTCGTGAAACTGCAAACAGAACAGTTTCTCTGAAATTAATCCTCGAGGAAAAGACAGACAAGCTTTTCTTTTTTCTTTTTTTTATCTTAGGGGAATTACTCGTTCCTATTATTGGACAACTACAACAACAACAATAGCAACAACAGTTTTCTTTTTCTCAATACAAAACTGACAAGTATTATTACGAGCGGAGCGAGTGAGTTAAATATTGCTTTCAACAGGTGAAATTTTGATACATGTATTGTTTTCAATAGAAATAATTTTATTTTTAATATATAGATAGACGGACTGTTTACATTAACAAGCGTACCAGTTTGCTGCCATGTTTTAGGTATTTCTATATTTCATCTATCTTTTTTTACTTTACTAAACCCTTATATTCAGTGAGTTTCCTTTTTATTTCAAAGTATCATCCTTATCATCATCATCATCATAGTCATCGTCATCATCATCATCCTCATCTTCGTCATCGTGATCGTGATCGTCATCGCCATCGTCATTGCCATCGTCATGATCTTTCCCTCACCTGGGAAATCGGGCTTTATTGGCGATATATAGTATATGTATGGGCCAAAATTTTCATCTTGCTTTAAATTTATAGACTGGATTTAATTGACTATCGTAAAACCAAAAAATCACTATGGTAAATCACAACGGGCACAGAGCTCAACCCATTGAGCAAACGAAATATGTGCAGCTGATATAAGCGCGGGAAAACGTAAGCGAGCAATTTACAATTAGTTTTTCTTTTTTTTTTTCTGACTCTCAAGTGCAAATTGCTTTATTTTATTTTATTTTATTATTATTTTTTGATACACTCTTATTTCAAATAACACAGGACCATGTTGCAATAATTCAGCACATCTTATCGTGTTACGTTAAACTACATTTGACTACATTACAGTACCTTACACTTTATTAGAAGTAACTTGCAACGTTTTGATCGGTATACCATGGATTAAAATCCCAAGGGTCACTTTTCATTTCTCAGCAACCACACGAGCCTTTAGGCAAGTGTGTGTATCAAGAGAATAAAAGTGACAAGTGGGACATCCCATGCTATGTACTACGAGCTGCATAACTATTTTATACCGTGGCATAGAAAATACCGTGGCCAATACAATCCATGCGTCATAAGGGCTTCGCATAGTGGGAAGCCGGGTTGGATGCAATAACGTCGAATATACAACGGTTTTCCCGCAGTCTGATTAGCTTATTTTCTACAGCATGGTATAAATATACATCGGTTCTTAACTAGCGAACGAAAATACTCCCATGGGGATTAATCACATTTTTCAAGTTGTTTTCCTGGCTTAATCCACATGGATCATGGATGGGCCAAAAATTCTTTATACAACCATCAAAATGGTAGAAAAGGCCTTCTGCTATGAATTTTGGTCCACAGGTTTCGCTCGGTGCAATGGTAAGCATTCTGGTATCTTCATAGAGACACGTGCCAGTTACGTTCCCTACAACCGCGCAGACGGCATTTCCTTGTCGCCAATCAGCCAAGCTTCCACCCAACGAATAGCAAGCCCACCAGTTGTCAATGTTGCTTTTGATCAGTATCTCTGAGCCAATATGTTTCCAATGCGAGAAGTCCATGGCGTTGTAGTCTGTTTCACTTAGTGGAGTAGTTGTCGAGATGGGGACATCTACTCCCAGAGTGGCCGGCCAATTGGGTCTGGGTGTAACAGCGTTTGATGTATCTATGAAGTGACTATAATTAGTGAATGTATAGCTCCACACTAGAGTCCAACCTCCTCCGTCAGTGTCCATGTCACAGTAAGCCTGAAAAGCGTCGTTCTTAGATCCATAGCTTGGATCTATCCAGTACACACCCGAAGGCAATGGTGGATTCCAATAGCTAAGTGGCCAGCACGAACTAAGGACGGGTGGTTGAGTAGTATCTATGGAGGGAATGCAGTGATGTATGTCATTTATGCAGTAACGAAGGTTAATGTGTTGTGCACTTTGTCTAGTGGTCTGAAAAGACCAAGACTTCAGCGAGAATGTTTTTCAAGAGGGTAAGCGGGAGGTTAAATTTCTCTTGTAGTGTAGGATCGGGGTTTAACTTTCATTACCGCTGTTGATGCATTATTAGCGGTTACGGCTTACTCTTTGCGGTATCCACTCTGTAAGCGATTGTATTCAGATTTACGTGATAAGAGAGGATATTACACAGTGGGATGAAGATATGAATTTTATGTTCGAGTGGCAAGAACAATATCTCAATAATGTGCGCAGCGAACGAGTAAGATATAAGGGAGTTTATAAGAACCTACGACGGGGACGCCGAAGGAAACATCGGTGAAAAAATGAATTTATACTTCACCCACGAATCTTGCGATACTCTTTATTTAGTCATTTAGTTTGTTCCTCTTTGTCAAAGCTGTCCAAACTGAATATGAAAATCAGCGTAAACCTCGAAACATAAATCTTAAAAATTATCCGTCGTGGTTTACGTTCTCCAGAAAACGCTGAATTTCACGTTGTTGGATTGCAGAGGACGGCAAAGAAATGTACCAATAATTATAAGGCACATGCACAGCCATTGTTCTGCTCATTAGACCTTTTGTTTAACGACGTTGTCGTCGATGTTGCAGTTGTGGTTTTCTTAAACTCCTTAATGTTAGGGCCACAAGAACATAAAATTCATTTCAACGAGCTAACATGTAATGTTCTTTTCATTATACAGACATACCGATGACAGTGTTTTTGACGATTTTCCGAAAATTTCCAACCTTTCCAAAGATTTCCGAAAATTCCCCAGATCACAGGAACGTTGCCGAACATTTTTGGAAAATTTCCGAAGATTACCAAAGATTTCCGAAGCTTACCGAAGATTGCCGAAGACTTTCGAGGCAGACCTGAAGATGTTTCGATCATACACCAAAGAATTTAAGTGCAAATTAAGAGACAAACTTTATGTCAGTGAAATCATCGAAATCTACATTGGTGAGGATATGGAAAATACCCGGAGGTGGTTTCGTATGGATTTGACTAGTGGTGTATTTTGCAATAAAACACTGGTGTCTATATAATAAACAGAAATATTCTCAGAACGTACAGTAAATGAAATCTATGATAGGGGTTTGTAGAACTTATTGCATATAGAGAAGATATCTGAAATGCGCTAGGCCAGAGCTTACCAAGTGAAGTAGGAATTTCCTCAAAATCGTTCTCAAAATCATAGGATGCTGGAGGTTCTGCGGGAAGAACCTGACAGGAAAAAAAAAAAAAAAAAAAAAAAAAGAATACGAAAGTTACCGATTAGCTGACTGACCGCTCGACCGGCTAATTAACCGCCCGCCTCAGCAATCAACCGGCCCGAACGGCTACCAGAGTGACTGACTGATTGATCAACTGACTGACGAATTTGAAAAACAAACACAGAAGAATGAACCGAAGCAAAAAATAACCCGTTGCTCTTATCACCTACACCTAAATAGCAAGTCCTTAAACATTTAGTTAACCTAACCGCTTGGGGTTTTGACCATAAGAACCATGATCTTCTTATTTATTTAGAGCCGACATGAACACCTTAGAAGAAAATGTGATTAATATTTATGGTTTTGGTTAACGCGAGACCACTTAGAGGTTGCAGGCCATCCTTACATCTCTTATTATATGGCTGAGAAAATTAATGCATTGTGATTGCTCGAGAGTAAGCCAATTCATCGTTGACTAATGACTAATTAAGTTTTCGAGTACTAATTAAAACGTGGAATACTGTCTTCAAAGCCAATTCATCGTTACTTCTTAATTTGCACTGCTGTGCTCTGCAGTGCAAATTGACGTGCGCGCGTGTTGGCACGTTTTTCTCAGTCATTTAATAAATAAGAATCGTATGAAAGCTCCAGCACTTAAGGATTTGCGATACTCGTGAAATTTGAAAGTTCTTTCAAATATCACTCGTAATGTAAATCCTTCATTGCACTCGCATTTATACAATTACCTATACTTATTATAATAATTCCCTCCCCTGCGGCAACCCCTGGAAAAGGCAATTACTATAAAGTTTTCTTTGTTCCTGACTAACACACCTTTTCTACGTAGGAAGAACCTTTTTGTTTTAAAAGCCTGTCCGGATACATCTTTCTTGTTTCTCTGTGTAGTGAACAGGTCTCTCCACTCGTGATATAACTTGCACTTTTACAAACGGCCTTCCTCGCACACATCTGGGAACAGGAAAACAACGAGTCGACCTTTCGAATCCAAAAAGCATCTTCATCTACGAAGAAAGAGTCTTCTTCCATTTCAAAGAAAACGCCAAACTCTTCTGTTTTGAGCATTGTTGTGAATGACAATATGGCAAGAACTGCGCTCAACATCTACGAAGGAAAAACAAAATGAAGAAAATAAGAAAAAGAGTCAAACAGGAAAGGTAATAAGACGCTAGAAGAAAGAAAAAAAAAGGAGTTCGCAATACTTATAAAGGGTGATGTTATTGCTACTAGTAATTACTTACCATTCTCCTATTTGTCAGGTGATATGTTTTTTGTGGCGATGTCAAAGCTCAACTGAGAGGAAGTAATCTCTTGTTAGCTGTGTCAATTGGTTTGATGAATTTGCACTTCCGCAATAAACCAGTTTTACTGGATTTTTCTTAATTCGGAATGACTTTATATTGTCCACTTTATGATTTTTTCCCCAAACGTTTAATGTATTTCCGAATTTAGAGGACGAATATCAAAGCAATGACATAAATAAAATAATTGTTTCAGTGTTAGTCCCGGCACTTTTCATCTCTCAAAAACTCATAAAAACTAATGTCCTCCGTCACTCGTTGGAAATCTCTCTGAAATGGCGTATAATGTTTCGAAAAATCATTTTCAATCGTAGTTACGTTTAACTTACTACGAAAATCTCCTATTCCTGAAATTTAAAATATAACCCACTATCCGTTTTCAATATTTTTATATTGACCATTTTCACTGAGGAAAGCGAGTCAGCAGAAACTAGGCACTTAGACGAAATGACAGCTGGCATTTTAGTGAGGATTCCCATTCTTTGAGTCAGAACTTTGAGATGGATTTCAAATTAGGATCTCAAATTAGGGTTTTGAGTCCGGGACTCGAGTCGGGATCAGGAGTCTAAATTTCGAGCTGTAATCGACTAGTTTACACTTCTACTTACATTGGTTTTTACTGTTGTTCGTCGTGGTTAGTTTTCAATCTAGTTTGCTTGCGGTGCGTCACTCCTGTTTGCTCGCGGTTACATGTAGCTTTCACTCCGACTTGCTTGCGGTCAGCTTCCACTCCAGATCTGGTTTAATTTACTTGCGCGGTTAGATCTAATTCGTTGGTTAGGATAGCATGCGTAATTGCAATAAATAATTATATTTTCAATATACATGAATATTTGTTCGATTAAAATACCAAGTCTTAGTAGGCGAAAAGAGTTGTACACGAATACAAAGCAATGATTTTTTTTTTCGTGGCAAGTTTCTTGATTACGTATCTCCGTCTCTTATCTTAACCGTAAATCTCTTTCAGAAAGTAAAAAATCCGAAATTCGCTTAGTGTATCTTAAAGTCTAATTAAGTGGAAACATTAGTGACCATCGTAGTTATAACAGCCACTTTTAAAAACAGCTTAAAAATATTAAAAAGAAAAAAAAAACTGTAAAAAACTCCAGGCCTGGACGGGATACGAACTCAAAATCCTTGCAATATCGGTGCAGTGCTCTACCAACTAGGCTATCAAACCAATTAGGCGTTGGTCTCGTTGTGAGTTCGTAATATAGACATACCCCTATGGCTAGATGGTAAAAAATAGGAGTGGATATATAAAAGATCATATGCAGTTGAAGTGCGAAGAAAGGTCAAAGGATATAGAATGATCATCACATCTACAAAGCTTAAGACTGCTGCGATACCGGTGCAGTGCTCTACCAACTGAGCCATCAAGCTAACTGGCCATGGGAGCTGGTAAGTTTGTGTTCGCGATATAACCGCTCAAGCCTGATTTTTTTGGTTATATCTTTCTGCGTAGTTCAAATATGCAGGACTAGATCGGAATTGGGTATAACAACAAAGTGAAGCCTTCTTGTACAGGCCTGCGACCATACGTTATCGCACAGACGAACACTCTTCTATTATAAATTCTCCGAATGCGGACAAACTGACTGACCATATCCATATAAAATATTTGTGAATGCGCAGTTTTTCTGTTTCTATTCGTGAAGCAAACTGGTTGTATTGCAGGACCAATACAATAGCAAATATATAGTCTCGAACTATTTTACCATTATTATTATTTTTTTTATTTTTATTATTATTATTGCTTTTCTTTATATATATTTCAAAAATGAGATACTTTTCCAATATACCCCTTTGCGTACCGCTCGCAGAAATGAGAGAGCAAAGGAGTTCCTCGTCTCAGGCTAAAACAAAGTAAAACAATATAATAGCTCTTTTTTTGGCATTTTAGGGACAAATACATTATATAGCTTAGCTGTAAATAAAGTAAGTATGCTTGGTTTGATATTGGTTGAGAAAGCACGAGAA
This sequence comes from Orbicella franksi, assembly GCF_964199315.1. NCBI lineage: Eukaryota > Metazoa > Cnidaria > Anthozoa > Scleractinia > Merulinidae > Orbicella > Orbicella franksi. The sequence goes on from NC_138155.1 coordinate 8,524,626, forward strand.
CAGAACAGCTTAAATGTGGCCATTAGCAGCTTTAAGCATAACGGCGGTTGACCTAATCGCGAAAGTCAATCCATTGAAAGAAAATAATTAGGAGTAAAAAAAAACATGTATGATGCACTAAACCATATTTGCTGACATTTGTTAAACATAAAAATAAACTGATTTTTTTTTTTTTTTTTATCACATGCCGAATAAATTAAATAAATGAAGCAACACACCTAGAAATCGATCAATTTATTAATCACAAAATTAAGGAAAAATATAAAGTAAATTAGTTAATCAGTTATTGAGTTTTATTTTGTGCAGAAAATTGGGTGGTCAGTTAGCACTGTCTTTTACAGCATCAGAACTTTAAGTATCCATAACTGTGTTATAATTACTAGGAAACTCCACCAGTGACCCATAGATTTGACTTCATGTTTACATAAAAAAAAAAAAATCATTCAGTAGCTGCCATTCAATGTAACTCAACGTCTCGGCTTCGTTAATGGACCTTAATGGGCTAGTTACTAATTATCACTCCTCCTCTACTTTCCCAGTTCGCAGTTTGTGTTCTTAGTTTTCTGCAAATATCAAGATCGATATATAATAGTGCAGTGTGTAAATCTACGCGGCATCGATTTCTTGTCAAAATTTATTGGGTTTAAACAGGAGCCATAATCGGGGACGGAGACCGTAAGTCTTGGGATCCACGCGCACCTATGATATGGGACAATTTTTCTATTTTTAGAACAAATTGCGCCATCCTGACGTCATATATCCGCGCGAATCCACGCACATGTCGGGGGTTCTCGCGTGGATGTTGTCACGTTGCATGATCAAATAGTGAGAGTTGAGAGATTCTCTTGCGTATTTTTCACAGCGATGGCAGGGAATAAGGCAGGGACTAAGAACCAGGGCGCTTACATGTAGTTTTATGCTCTGAGCCACTGGAAAAGGTGGGTTTTTCAGGGTCGAAAACAAGACTTCAATCTCGCGCTGGGAATGAATAATAAGATCTGCTCGCGCTAGTTGTGAGCTTACGCGTATGTTTTTGCGTTTGTTCTGACTTAAGAATATAGCAAGGAAACTCTCTACTCTGGTATCGAGTTAATTTGTGAGTTTCTCGGACAATGGTTAATCATAACCAAAACCTGTTTTGATAGTTTCTTATTGTTTCTGCTTGTTTGGTGAGTTTGCAAAAGTTTCTGAAAGGAAAGTCTGACGCGTACAATTAGCTCATTTGCATAGTGCAGCTCGTGCACTTTCAAGTGCAAGTCGGTGTCAGTTTCAATGTCAACAAATCTTGACAAAGATTTCTTTCGTTATCGTTTGTGCGGAGATGCTGCAACAAATTTCGCGAACGCAAAACAGGCTACTAACATCATGTGTGTTTCTTCAACATAAGCATAGTGAAGTTTTACACTGCGAAAACAAAAATAGACAAGGAGTTTTGGTAATTTAAACTCGATCAACAAAATCGAAATCGTTATTCGACGTTGATTAAAGAAAGCGTAACTTTGCTGATTATTTCTGCTTTATTCGCATATTTTCAGCTTAGCTTTTAATATGTTCTCAAACATTTATCAATCTTACGCATATTTAAAAACTATAGAGTTATTGTTTGAGTTCGATGTACGTTTTCACACGAAAGTGCGGCGGAAGTACAATTTGTCATGTTTACTGACTGTACAAAACACGCATCGGCGGGCGCTCTCATTCATCGACAACAGAGAATTTACTGGAATTTTACACGAATAAAACTGAGCAGTATCTACGGACGAAAAGTTATTGGGCCTTGATGAAACATCAAGCGTTGCTTACAATTCAGGCGAAACTCAAACTAGCAATTATTTTGTTTTACTTTTCGGTCGCGATGGACTGACAAATTCCTCGCAAACGTGTGGCAAGAGGAGCTAGGAAACTATGACGTCCTGAAGCTCTGCTATATCTAAATATATCCAGCTAGTGTTTTGCTCTGTTATTTTTAAAGCTGTTAATCTTCAGCATATGTGAAATTTAAAGTGGAGTAATGTACAGCTCATGTAAAAGAAGCATCCGTCGGAACACAACTTGGTCAGCGATACATATCTAAGCTTAAAGCGGAACATACCTAAATTCGACACTGTCTTACTTCACTCAAACTGGAGCACCTTACGACGAAAATACTTAAGCAAAATTCCAATAGACGCAAACGCGTTGAGTTGTGAGCCAAAAGCATGAAAAATTTGGGGAATTTGGGACGCCATTTCCCCGCGCGACATCCGTAAAAATCCTCGCAGCATGCACGCGCGTGTGCCTCAGGCGATGGTGCAATTTGTTCTAAAAATAGAATTATTGTCCAATATCATGGGGACAACCCCAATACTAAAAATGGCGCGCGCTTACGGTCTCCGTCCCCGATTATGGCTCCTGGTTTAAAATGCTACGCACGAGTTCGCTTCATCACTCTAATTAGATCGAAACTTATGCTCGATATTTTAATCTGCCTGCACGCGGTACGAAACCAAAGAGATCAGTCATAATCCGACCAACCGATAAGATAAGATAAAATAAGAACTTTATTAATGTGTCGAAGTCGCTAGCTTACAATGTACACTAAAACACGATTTTCAAGACCTTACTACACACAGTTTCCTCATGGCTTCAAGACCCGAGAGAATATCTGGTTTTCATTCTAGGAATAAAGTCATTCAGCAGAGAAAGGACTTCCGATCCGGTGAGATGGATTGAAAGGAGAGTTTTGCCCTTTATCCCTGGCCGGATTCGACTTCCGACGAGTCAGATCGACTTAGAAAATGATGAGTTCAGTGGCCCCACGCGAATCATATTAATTCGTCGACATTTAATACCACTTGTTACAGTCTCAAGAGCGACGAAGGTCCATGCTGTCACTGTCTATGCCACTCGACTTCCGGTAGTTTACCCTTTTCATGCTTTAAGAATGATAAAGGTTAACTGATAATGCACAAATCGACTTCCGGTGAGTGAATTCATCAACTGCCTTAAAAAGAATCCACCAAGGTTGGGTGTATAAGACATGGATGTCTGTTTAGAAACAGAAAGCGACCCTTGTGTTTCGAGGTTGTTTAAAAACGGTTATTGACATATAATTCCTAACTGATTCGAAAAAAGAGAGATTCATTGAAGAGTGAATAAAGCCAAATTTCCATAATGAATGTAATTACTCATATGAAGAAAATACAATAGTTGCTTAAACCCGCTTGAAGTGAAGGATCTATTAAGTACTAGCTCCTTACGATTCGAAGACAAACTCTAATGTAAATTTTCCACTTCAAACTCAGATCCTTTGAGACTGATGACAATTGGCTTTCGAGACATATTAACTGAATGCGTTTGTTTTCCTCCGAGCTTGTTATTTTTTTCTTTATTTCCAGTCTGTTTTACTCTGTAAAAACCCCTACTATCGGGACCCAAAACTTCCGTTTCGAATTGCATCCTCCTGCATCCTTCATAAGCTGCCTTCGTTCGTATTTCCATCATAAGTTTGGTGATCAGCCGTCGCAAAATGAACGCCTTACTTTCAAGGGCAGCGGTGTTATTCAGAAACAGCAAGCGATCCCTGTTGTATGGATCCATGGCAGTTTTGACAATAGGCTTAGAAGAACTGATCCAAAGTGTTGTGTTCAACTGCCCGTGTGAAGGACACTTCCCTTATGGATTGACATTTCTCTGGGCACCGGCCTTGCTGCTGTTTCTCGCCAGTATCCTGGTGAACAGAGATTTGAGGAAGCTGGCAAGAGTCAAGAAGAAGTAAATGACACAATCACCAGGCAGTCGTTATCTGAAAGCATTTCTTGCTACGCCGTATATTTTCATAAATGCAGATATTGCCCCGGTGGCGTGGCTCGTGATATCTTTTCTACAACAGCAGTATTACACATGCGCTTATTTCGGTCCTCCTTTCGACAGTGAGGCTGCAGTGGGCAATGCAATGCAACGTTCAGCGTATTAATATCTGCTGGAATTGACTGATGCATAACGTGACATATGGCACATACTATTACATAACGACCGAATTTGACCACCCGAAACGTGACTCTGACCTTAAAGCATAGGGAGGTGCTGTGTTACAACGGTTTGAATTTATAAAGGTTTGTATGGGAATGCAACGGTTTTGCTTGAAAAGTCAATTATTCTCATATTTTGTGAATAAAATCTATTTACCCTGTTGCTGTGTTGTATTCTTTGTTGTTTGCTAGCTGCTCAGGCCGATCTAACGCGATTTCGGCGAGTTATCGTTCTGTGGGTTTCCACTACTAAGAGAAAGACAAGGTCGGACACTGATTACCGGAGTGCCCACCGCTCGAAGCGAATAACCCCGCCGGCTCAATTCCTCCGTAGAATCGAAGAAGAAATGTTGAAGTTCCATGTCAGTTCACTCGCTATGCGATTTCGTCCACAACACCTTCGCTACGAAACATTTATTTCGAGATCCCTTCGCTCGCAAATTCGAAAATAGCCCCTTCACGAAAGTTAAGATGGGTGTTGGGTAACTATAATTAGCCCGACCGGGGGTAGTCAGCAACGATTTGTCAACGGTCAAACCAAAATGCTCCCCGGATACCCTCGTGCTTTAGTTGTCAAACCCATAAAGGGAGTGCCCGGTTACCCGGGGAGCATTTTGGTCTGACCGTTGACAAATCGTTGCTGACTACCCCCGGTCGGGCTAATTATAGTTACCCAACACCACGAAAGTGTCCTAACTTTTGTGACGCGGCTGTTTTCGAGTTTGCGAGCGAAGCAATCTCGAAATAAATGTATCATTGCGAAGGCGTTGTGGACGGAATCGCGTAGCGAGTGAACTGACATGGAACTTCAACATCTCTTCTTCGATTCTACGGAGGAATTGAGCCGGCAGGGTTATTTTCAGTGGATTTATTCGCTTCGAGCGGCGGGCACTCCGGAAATCAGTGTCCGGCCTTGTCTTTCTTTTAGTAGTGGAAACCCGCAGAACGATAACTCGCCGAAATCGCATTAGATCGGCCCGAGGAGCTGGCAAACAACAAAGAATACAACACAGCAACAAGGTAAGTAGATTTTATTCGCAAAATATAAGAATAATTGGCTTTTCAGGCAAAGCCGTTGCATTCCTATACAAACCTTTGTAAATTCAAACCGTTGTAACACAACACCTCCATATGCTGCAAGGCGTGAGTCATGTTTCGCGCGGTCAAATTCGGTCGTTATGTAATAGTACATGCCATATGTCACGTTAGCCTGAACGTTCGCATAAAAAAGAAAAAAAAAAGGATAACATTGAGAGCTTGGGCCGCCTGTGTTTCGCGGTTCGCATATTGCGTTGGGTAACTATAACCTATGACCACTTAATTGATGAAAAACCGTCTAATTACACCTTATCCCTGGTATCTGAGCAACATAACTACGTTACTCGAAGTGCATCCCTACAACACTTCAATCCCGGTTTCTCCAGAATAAATATAAGGAAATTTTGCCCCACTGTTATTGGATGTTACTACTGGAATGACCTTCCTTTATCTATACGTAACTTAGCGACTAGAAAACGTTTTTAAAAAGCACTCTTCCAGTGTTATTTTGCACAGTATTAATTAATTTATACCTCTTCCTCTCCTATGTTAAGTTAACTTTTTTACCCTAATTATTATTGTCATTTAAACAAGGGCATCTAATTAACTTGCTATATTTTTGCCCTTTTCCATTTCTCCTCTTACTTGCCTACTTTATATTTATCTTTGTAATTTTAGAATGGAATAAATAAAGAAAATGAAAAATGAAATGAAAAATTAGCCCGACCGGGGGTAGTCAGCAACGATTTGTCAACACGCAAACCAAAATGTAAAATGGGGTTGACTAGCCTACACGAGTTCTACGGTTCGTGACATTTGTACATTTGCCGTTCTCTGTTCGGTCTCTCGACCTTTTTTGTCGCTTCACTCGTGTTCATGAAGTTACATTTTATCGGCAAAACGCCGTGATTGAAATGGTCTGAAAGTGAACATCAGTTGAGGCATAGATTAAGAAATAACCGAATCGAATGTACTATAGTCCCCTTTAATCCTATCCTATGTAAGTAACTCTACAGAATATTATATCTCGTAATATTTAACAATGATTGCACTACATTTAATTCATTGCATTTTTGGTTGGTACAAAGGTTCACCAAAAACCCGAATTATATAAATCACTGATCAAGCTTCTGTTAGCCCCCAGTTATCATAAATTAAATAAATATATAAATAAACGTTTACAGATGAATAAATGGTACATGAGGCTTAGTGATTAGTACCGAGAAGCAATTTTAACTTACTGCTGGGCATTCTAAGGGTATCAGCTTTTCATTATTTTTCGGATCTTTTCTTACATCCTGAATCAAGAGAAAACTAAGGAGTCGCGGACATTAAATAGCTCAATATACTCATGTTAACAAAAACCAAGGAAAACCAAGGCTTAGAATTCAAAACAAAGATTCTACCTTCTTCAAACTCATTCTTTTTTCTTTCACAGGGCTAACCTTGTCAGGGGTAAATATAGCCACCTGGCCGGTGTACTTTGAGTCTGGAAGATCCAAAGAATGAACACATCAAAATTGGAAACTAAGAAAAACGTCTGCAAGCGTGCGTTAGCGAGTTTTGTTTTATTTCCGCAAATATTATCTTACATAAAAATTGCATTGCCACTTAATGAGACAACCAGCTGGGGATTAAGCCGTCAAATTAAGCGGAGCCTATAGTATACTAAATATACATCACATGCTTATTCAATCATATGCATTTGGGTCTAAGTTGTGCTCCTGTTTATGTTGAACTGTTAGTCTCCGTCCATACTACGCTGGAGGAATTTGAAAACGCAGCATTATTTTGTACGGTTAGGCCTTCCGCCCACACTAATCCGTCAGGAAAACGGAACTTTCTGAAAACGCCCTTCTAAACCTGAGGAGTTGAAAACGTCTGCTTTGTTTTAGTGTGACGGAAATCAGTTTGAAAACAGTTTTTCCGTAAACGACATCAGGTTGACAATGCCATTTCCTTGCCCGAATTTCCCTCATACACAAGTCCAAATGACCGATTATCGCTGAGTTTTGACATTTCTGCAGTGTGGACGGGGCCTAGTTTACCGCCGGATAAAGCAATCATGGACGTTATGTTATAAAGACGCAAAAGAGCCCATCGATTAACCTGCATTTTTCAAGGTTTAGGTTGACTATTAATTTTGCGTAATTTGTTAACTTTTGTCTAGTCGGGTCACGTACGAGTACAACAATGATCCACATAGAAACAATGACTGTCATTCAAACAGATAACGTTTTCTGCTTAATTAGATATTAAATTAAATTAGATATTAAATTTCTCAACAAAATTCTCCTTGCTAACTCTGTTGCTAACCTTTTTTGAAATCATTTTTGGTCATTTTGGATGGTAGGTGAGTATGTATCGAGTATCTACAGTTTAAGAACCGTCTGTACCCAGATAACTGTTACGGTTCAGTTCTAATATAAATGTTCCCGTGCGGATCAACCACGTTTTTCACATGACTTCCCTTGTTTTCTTCCACAAGGATCATGTGTGGGCTAGTTATCCCTTGTGTAACCGTCAAAATAGTAATACATGTTTTCCGTCGTCTTAAATGTCGGTCCATAGTTCATCAGAGAAAAAATGGAAGGAGCCCGCTTACTCCTGCACGTATCAGTAACCAGTCTGACGATTTCGCAGTTTACACTTCCTCTTTCCCTATCAACCAAACTTCCGGTTTCTGGATCGCACTTCAACCAGTTGTTTACGTTGCTTTTGATAAGGACCTGTCTAAGAAGTTGTTTCCACCGCGAGAAGTTTATGGCGTTGTAGTCTGTTTCGTTCAATGGAGGATTTGTCGAGATAATAACATCCACCTTCGGGTTCGCTGGCCAATTTGGTCTTGGTGTGATTGCGTTTGACTTACTTTTAAAGTGATTGTATTTCGTGAAAGTATAGCTCCACACTAGAGTCCAGCCTCCTCTATCAGTTTCTATGTCACAGTAGGCCTTGAACGCATTGATCTGGGAATCACCATCAGGGTCAATCCAATAAACACCAGACCGAGTATGAGGTGAGTGGTTGAGAAGGGTCTCGCATGAACGAACTGCTGAAGATTAACCTCTCACCCAAGCACTGTCCAAATCGATAGACTTCCACAAGTGAAATACACGTTGGGATTCCCGCGCCTAAAACGCGAGTGTGGCGCATCTCTAAAGGCACGAGAACTGACAAGAGAAAAGAAAGTTGATATGGTCGAGAATGTCCAACCCAAACACTCTCCAAATCAAGAGACTTTCACAAGTGAAATACACGTGTATAGATTTGAAAAAGGGACAAATCTAGCAGTTTAAAAAAGTCCAGTAAACATAGTTTGAGATGCCGACTGCGAAATCGCGAGGGTGGCGCATCTTTAAACGCGCGAGAACTTACTAGAACTTACTAGAGAAATGATAGTTGATATGGGCTAGAATCTCACACCCAAGCACTGTCCAAATCGATAGACTTCCTCAAGTGAAATACACGTGTATAGATTTGAGGGACAGCTAAAAGTAGCATTTTAAAAAGTTAGGTAAGCATTGGTTAAGATTCCTGCATCTAAAACGACTGTGGCGCATCTCTAAACATGCGAGAACATACAAGAGAAAAGCAAGTTGATAGGGGCGAGAATCTTTCCCCCGAGCACTGTCCAAATCAAGAGACTTACACAAGTGAAATACACGTGTGTAGATTTGGGGGAGGGCTAAAAGAAGTAGCTTTAAAAGGTTAGGTAAGCATTGGTTGGGATCCCCCACCTAAAATGCGAGTGTGGCGCATCTCTAGACTTGCGAGAACTTACGGGAGAAAAGAAAGTTGATACGAGCGGAAATTTTCAACCCAAATACTGTGCAAATCGATAGTTTTCCACCGGTGAAATACACGTGTGTAGATTTGGGGGAGGGCTAAAAGTAGCTCTTTTAAAAAGTTAGGTAAGCATTGGTTGGGATCCCTGCACCTAAAACGCGAGTGTGGCGCATCTCTAAACGCGCGAGAACTTACGAGAAAAAAGAAAGTTGATATGGGCGAGAATCTCTCACCCAATGAGATGACGCAATTGACTTCTACTGTAAGTATCCTTTCCCGGTGGTTGCTGTTTGTTTGTTTGTTTGTTTTTTGTGTTTTTGTTTTTTAATTCCATGAGAACAGGGCTGTATTCTTCCAAGGCTGTAGGTGTAATTCGTAAAAGCACTGAGTTCTCATAAACCAGTTAGAAATCCCTCCTTCCAGTTCAAATTTATGTTTCTGGCACATGGGTGGGCACTTTATATGTAGACCGTGATGTAAGATTATATGATTATATATATATTCTATGATGAAACGTTCTTTTTTATGCATTCCTGTTAAAAATGATGCAAAGTTGACAATTTTAGTAATTTCAATTTGAAGAAAAGGTTCTGTTAGTACTTTCTTGTTACTTGATGAAAATTTTGCGGGGTTTGTTTTACCAGGTCGCTTCATGACGCTTCCTGAAATAAGCAATACCTTCTCAAGTTAAATCGTCATCAGTTTATGGTACGTTATTCAGGTTATTGATTGGAAAAATAATTATACTTTTGAACCTTAGCTCCTCTATTTTTTAGAGGGTGGGAGGTGGGCTGACCTTTATTCGGAGGTCGTTACTTACGGATTTTTACGATTCGTTGTGTGTACGAGCCATTGGCCAAGCGATTGGCCAAGCCATTGGTAGCCGTGCATGGTCACCTAAAGCACTGACAATCTATAAATCTTAGCTCTAAGTACTAAGTTTCTCCTCGCGCTTTTTTTTTTTTTTTTTTTGCCCTCGGCTGTGTAAGTGTGCGATATTTTCTACACAATAACTTCAATTGCCGAGCATGATAATACTGCACGTGGCTCCCACTGCCAACGACATACTCAGACAAGTATTCCAGATCATCTGGGTTTTTATTCCATAATGATCTGTTTTACATTGATTAATCAAACGCTCCTTTACGTCCGGACAAGCATCTCGATGCAAGCTCAGAGTTTATTGTGATGGCTTTCATTGTGTAAACAAGACATTTACGTCTGCTCGCCGCGCTCAACATCCGTTCGTAGGCACTTTGGTATCTTTAAGTTCAGTTTGTAGATCTGAGCTTGGTTCAGGGGGAGAAGCAGAGGAAGGTTCATGTTGTGTAATTCGTTCATCGTTGCGGGATTACTTGATTTATCGCCATTCCCCGGTTTTGTCCACTCACGTTTTTTTCCTGTCCAAGTCTTTCTTCACGTGTGTTCAGACGTGATCTGATATATAATGACTTTGCTTGGTTCCAGATTATTGGCGTCGGTGGAGTCCGGCATCATTTGAAAGCATCAGGAATTTCTTTAACGCACTATTTACTTTTAAAGCGCTATCAATATCGTGACTTCATTTTAAAGCTTGTCTCATATTCCATCGGCCCTTTCTGGTTCATTTTTTATTTAATATCATCGACATGTCACTGAAACAGATTATGACGCCTTCCCTGGCCGCAAGACGAAGAACCCTAGTGAGAGTGTGTAAGGAATGCTTGGAAAATTTCTTACCACTTCTCTGCGGTACTTACAGTAGAAGCCCCGTGCGTCCCGTCATGACTGCGTGCTTTTGAAGCTGATGTTGTCGAAGTTTAATGTAAATCTTTGCATAGGAGAAGGCGGAGGCTATGAGGGAAAGTATTATAAGGGCAAAGAATACGGTAACGGCAACGTCAATATTCCAAAGGTATATCGATGCACATATTATACCAATGATCCAAAAGCAAACGCTAGCCGCACGAACTCGTGGCAAAGTTACGTGTCTGTATCTGAGTCCGGACAACAGAGCTTGAAGTCTATCCACGCTTATTATTGCGCTGGATGTGAAGACTGATACGCCACATAAAACAAGACTTGAGATGATATTTATTTGAATTATATAGAACAATGCTTTCCTTCTCATCCCAGTTGAAACATAAAAGAAAAGCAAAACGGGGAAGTGTGATTGCGAAAAGACCCCGAAGCAGAGATCGGTGATCGCCAGGCACCGGAACAAAAGCTTTGTCGGTGAATGAAGAGAAGTCTCTACATGAAGAGCAACAAGGATCAGAGCATTGCCCAGTGATGAAGTGATGGACAGAAAAATGTTCAAAGCTGCAACAAATTCAAATGCGCTCATTGGCATGCTGATATGCTTGTATCGTTCATGTCCCTTGTGAAATTTCCGTCTACGTTCAAGTTCGCCTTAGCTCGTACGTCGAAACCACCTTATTTTTTTGTTCAATTTTGGGCCGGAGTGTTTTGCACGGTGGAAAGGAATCATGATGAGCTGTAACTGACAGCTTGCATTTGCAGAAATATAAACTGACACAATTGAGGCAAAGTATTTCCACAGTTCTGTCTTATTTAAACAATACTGATATTTACCTAGCATAATATTAATTACCTAAACCTCACCTGAACAGCAATCAAACGTGGACATCATCACTCATTCACATCACATCCTAACCTTTCAAATTATTTATCTTTTTAAAGTTTTCAGTGGGATTAGCGGGCGTTGATCGATTCTTGCCGATTGTCAATGGGACGAGAGATCATAGGCCATAAACTGAGTCATCAAATACTAACCAACTCTCAAACTTGTTAAGAAATGGCTCCGGGTCCAATTTGCATAAAATCCGACAACAGCCATAATTTTTCAGCTTTTTACTCTAAATATCTTGAGACTTGACAGCAATATGAAAGCTGGTATTAGTGCTAGATGACTAGGTAGGAAAGGAAAATGGAGTGATTGCATGTTCTGGTGAGTAGGATTTTTGTAATTCCGGATTTTACCCAAAACTTTGATGTTATTACATGTCTGATAAGAGGTAATGGCTTTTGAATCTAACGGGTAATATTTCGGCATTTTACGGTTAATGGTTAATTTATTTTCCTTACGGTTGGTTAACATGCAGCAATCTTATTAACCATTATTAACCATTCTGTTGAAAGTTAAAAGATAATTTTACTTCACTCTAAAACATATTTTGAAAGGCCTTAGGACCATTCCGGAAAAAATAGTATTATTATAAGAATTGCAAACTAATATGGTATACAAAGCTACCAGACTGAAAATACAAAAAAGCTTGACGACAGATCTTGAGACTTTCACCTTTTTGGCTTCTTGGTCGCACTGTTTTGATCCCCCAGCAGAAAAAAATCGGGGTTTAGAGATGAATTTAGGTAGATAAGACTTCATGCAACGTAGAAATCTATATCATATGCGTTTTCAGATATCTGGTCATATGTCATAAGCATAGCCCGCAAAACGACAAACGGAATAAACCAGATATTTATAATGTCAACCGAACCCATAATACGCTAGAAAGTGACTGCTTGTATCGGGCTATATTCAGAGTCACTTGTCTTCCGTTAGGTTGTACCCTTGTGACTGCGGGCACTTGAAGGCCAGTGTTGTCGAAGCTTCAGATAAATCTTTGCATAAGAGAAGACAAAGGCTGTTAGAGAAAATAGTATGAGTGCAAAGGCTACAGTTACGGCCATACAGATACTCCAAAGGTATATAGATACACGTGACATACCAATCAACCAAAAGCAAGATATAAGTGCTCGGACTCGTCCAGAAAACAGGGCTTGAAGTCTGTCCACGTGACACAAAACAAAGCTTGAAGCGCTGCCCGTTATAGTTATGCAGTAAATAACTTTCCAACTTATTTCAGTTGTTACAGAAGATAAAGGCAAAACGGCGTTGAGTGGTGGTGTAATAACTCCAACACAAAGATCAGTGACCGCAAGACATCGCAACAAAGTTTTGTTGGCGGATGAAGTGTCTTTATGGAAAGCAACTGAAGGATCAGAGAATTGCCAAGTGATGCAGTGATGGATAGAAAAAGGTTCAAAGCTGAAAAAAATGCGGCCATGTCTTTTGGTAATTGTTCTGAATGTTTTGTTCAAAGTGAAGTTCGCCATTCTTGATTATTGACTCTCCTGCTTGTAAGCGTGTTGTGCTGGAAAAAAAAAATCTTCCAATAAGTGTGTCTTACATGTATGCCAGAGTATTTTAGACATTTTCTGTGCAAAAAATCTTTATTCAGGGCTTTTAGAATGAGCATACGGCATTAAGTAATAGTCAAAAATAAATAAAGGTCAGAAGAACGGAAAAAAGATCGTTAAAGATTCAATAAAGCATCTGCCGAGTTGGGATTTAAAATGTTTTCTTGTCTACCTTCTTTTAGTCCGGAAAATGATATGTTATACAGATCGTTAACAGTTGTAGCACGTTCCAGAATATCCTACTTCAGAAGGCTTTCAAGCCTGCATTCTTTGTAATATAACTAAACTGAGATTGACATTGCTGTATATTAATCGATCCGTATTCACTCAGGCATTACTTATGAACCAATTAATTCCGAAATTCTTCGACGTGTTTCATTCAAAAGAAAGACCCATTTTTGTACTATGGACCTTTGAAGGAAATAAAGTTCCAGGACTACGCAATGTGAAAGTAAATGGCTAAGGCTAGTTTGTTTCAGTTTCTCTACCCTAAATTGGACTTTGAACTACTTTCTTTTGCGAGTATAGTATTTATTGGTAAAAGAGATAAATGAGATTCCATTGGCCACGGCGATGTGCATGTTTGGCTCAGCTTCCTTGAGAAACTTTTCACTAAATCGGAGTCAAGTTAATTGTCAATTCAACTGAAATCCGTATTGAGCGTGTAAAGACCGGACTTAACCAAATTGTTGTTTAGAGATGATTTCTTCACTGTTTTGATTTACATCGTTGGAATCGTTCTACGAACAAGACATTCCAGCGATATTTTGCTTTAGCCCCATCACCAGTTCAAATAACTGGACATTTTACCACACCTGCAAGCGCCCATACTTTTTTTTGTCCTGGATTTGTATCGGAGAAAATCATTCTACTAACAAAATATTTCAGCAATTTTTGGCTCTGTCACCGGTTCAAATAACTGTTTTTCCACACCCAGAAGTTTTCATGCTTATTCTTCCGTAAACAGGCCTCGATTTACATCGAGCGAATCATTCTGCGACCAAAGCATTCCAGCGATATTTCACTTTACCACCAGTTCAAATAACTGGACATTTTGCCACGCCTAAAGGCATTCAGGCTTACTCGTAGGTAAGCAACCCTCGATTTACATCATTGGAATCATTCTACGAACAAAACATTATCTATTGCTGGTTCAGATAACTGGGCATTTTACCACTACCACAAGCGCCTAATACTTTTTCGTCCTCAATTTGTATTTAAAAAAAAAATTCGCCGGGCCAGTAGAGCGCTTCAGGGGACACCTTCGGAAAACTTTTCGCTGTTTTATCCGGTGGAGCTCACTTTACAAAATGGTAGAACTTGTTATTCCAAACAATCGTATGATTTTTGTTGTTGTTGTTGTTGTGTTTTTTTTTTTTTTTTTTTTTTTTTAATTTAACGGTTGTTTGGCGGGAAAATGACGTCACAGTGCTGAAGGGAAATTTTCATCCCCCTTTTATGGCAGGCACAAAAAAAAATGATTCCGAAAGAGCTCTCTGAGGTTAGGTAAATTGGGAAAAAATTATCGAAAACAGCTCGATCCCTCTTGAAGGTGTAAAGTGTCGAAATTTGAATTTTTCGCCATTTTGTTACACTATTTTAGAGCATTTAGCAAATTGAGATCTTTTTATCTTCAAGACCGATTGAGCTTTTTCAATACTTTTTTTTCGCATTTCACTTTATTTTGTCTCAACAAGTTCTTTCAGAATCATCCACTAACGAAATATTTCAGCAATATTTCGCTCTGTACTGTCCCCAATACACCGATTCCAGAAAAAAACCAGAAGTTGCACGCAAGCGAGGCTTAATAGCCCTCGAGCTTTCAAAATGGCGGACGAAATGCTGGGGAAGAACGAAAAAATTCGAATGTATGTAGGTTAGAGCTACTTGTCTGGAGCAAATGTGGTAAAGAAAAGGAAAAGAGTTGGACACAAGTGTTGTGCGGTTGCAAACTCTAATAATCGAAGCAAAAACCGACCTGATTTATCATTTCCACGACTGAGTTTCCTTCCGACAAGCTAGCCAGATAAACAAAGAAGAAAAAAGTGGGAAATACTTATGCAAAGGGGAGATGTCTAGTTTACCTCGGTAGGAAATATTGTTGTTTTTCCGAGCACTTCTTGCCAAGTGATTTTAAACTGAGTACACTTTTTGAAACTGGGAGCCGTACCCTCGGCTTTCCCTTGGGCAAAAGTTGATGAGGAATCTCTGTGTAGAGCTAAATATGTGATGCATCTGAGTCTGGCATATGAATACCCATCAGCTTCAATCAACTTAGGAATTAATCAGTTTTCATGCCTCTGAGGTAAACAAAAAAAGTTTCCCAAAAACAATGTTGAATGTGGAAGGACATTAGTGATTTAAATACAGCCATTGATGCATTTTGAATATTTTTTACTCGCTTAATATTTCAGCAAGATCTGGCTTTTAGGTCTAATGTTTCAGAACTAGTAGTGTCAGATAAATTATCGCATGGGCCAATTTCCTGTACTTAATGTTGGGGAGCCAGCCCATTAATTATTTACCTGAAGTTTTCCTAGGCTGAATTTGAAAACATAAGGTGCAGAATAGACTGCAGAGAGATAAAAGGTCAGACACCCAAGACCTGGATATCCAAAAGTGAACTTTACTCTGAATAAGTCTGACAACACATTTTAAGGCCTAGTAGGAATTTTCCTTAATGTCGTAGATTTGATAGACAGCTTGTACTGGCAAGCAGGAAGGTTATAATCTTCATCCATTCTATGCATGCAACCAAGTAAACCAGAACTGACTATAATTTTAATACCAATTTTCTAAGGAAGACTGTTTTCCAACCATGAACCAGAACTGCAAATGTAAGAATACAAGCTGAAATGGCTATTAGGAGAATAAATGGATGGCATGTATTTGATGGTGTAACTCCACTAAGGTTGTGTAGAGTTGTTAATCAACCCTGGATAGTGAGCTATTTGCTTGTAAACTGGCAGAAAAAAGTTATCTGATGTTTATTTGTCATTTGGTAGTGACTTTAAACAGAGTACATGATATTGTTCATCAGTGGCAATTAAATATTTGGTGATTTCCACCGTACTGAAATTGTGCATTATGTGACTTCATGTTCTATTTTCTGGCACAGGGTGTAACATAGAAGGACGCATGGTAGAGCTGGTGTATAATTTTGCTAACAACATAAAAGTGCAATTGAATTTGACCTCACTGAGAATTTCATACATTGTATGATCTTATAGATTCCCAATTGTTTTGAACTATTTTGAAATATTTATTCAAATATTCATCACCAGAGAAAAACTGGAAGTAGCGGAATTCTCTCATATTAAATGCTGGACAAACTTTTTGGACCTTTCATGTACATTATTTATTCTGGCTTTAGCAATAATCACATCGTGTAAGGCCATCTCTAAGCATTAGGTAAGTCAATTCACATATAATATATTTATCATAAATTGTTCAATATTCTTTAGCATCTCCTTCCACCATTCTATGTCCAAGGCATTTTGCTCATTAAAAGTTTGCCGTTACTTTCAATTTATAGCCAGGACATTCCAAAGTCTGTTCACAACAAAGAGTAGTTGTTGTACATTGTACATCATAAACTGAAGTTCATATGACTCTTGTTTACTTTTAAACCAGTGTCAAACATTTTGCATATTGATTTTATAAGGCAATCTTTCAGGTTCTCACTATCCATAACAATGACATTCCTAGCTTAAATTATTTCATGGAGATTGCCCTTACTTGGGTCTGTAACCTCAGTCCAGCTGGGGGACCCTAGGGAGGTCCCCAAAATTTCCCCTTTCTCTTGAACAAAAAAAAAGCATTTTGTTACTTGCTCCTTCGTCGATCCCTGTTGATGCATTATTTCAGTGTACTTGTTCATTACTAGTTGCTAGTTTTCTAGGCCATCTTTCATGGCATGTGACTGATAGTCTTTGTTACACTGTAGTACACGTCACTGATAATTTTATTGGTGATTTGACTGATGAATCAGCTTTGTGATTGCGTCCTACCCTGTAACGCAATGATGCTGTCACTGTACCGAACCCTTGCTTATACCATTCTTGGCGAGGAGATCGTGGTCTTGTTTGATACTCTGATTAGCATCTTTTGAACTTTTAAAAGGATTTCCCTTTATTCACTAACACCGATTGTTAATTTATGAAGAGAGATTGGATGTTCTCTAACTTGAGAAGACTGAAGTCGTCAGTGAAAAATGAATCAGCCGTAGGAAATTTTTTAAAGTGTTTTGTTGCAATATTCCCGATATCCGGCACAATTTTTAAATTTACTTCCGTATGTTCTTTCGAGCTCTTCCTGTAGCTTTAGTAAAGCATTCTTCGGGTCAGGGTCGAAAACTTTTACAATTTTCATTTCATTCAGATTCTTTTTCCTAAACCGACCATGAACAAAGTTCTTTTAGGCAATAAAAATGGTGAGAACAGGTTGTTTTTGCGCATATTGGAGATCGAGACAATCGAAGGATGGAAAACATGCCCTTTAAAAGTTCCTTTATTTTGCCCCTTTGATTTATTCGGCGACTTTTAAGCCAGAATTTTGATTGGCTGAGTGTCAATTTTTCAACGTTCTTCGCTCACACTGACGCCGAAAATATCATCAGAAGAGAGATTGGCCTTTCTTCTTCGTTCGCCATGTTGCTTTAATTACCGCGAGGGCTATTAAACCTCGTTTCGGTGCAACTTCCGGTTTTTTCTGGAATCGGTGTATTCAAATAACTGGAGTTTTACCACACAACAGGCGCCTACGCTTTTCGCGTCCGTAATCAACCCACAGTTTGCATTAAAGGAATCATTTCACGAACAAAGCACTTTAGCGATATTTCACTCTCCCGCCAGTTTAAATCACTGGACGCTAAACAAAGAGACTACGAAAATGAACTGAAATATGAAACACCACGCGATCAAATAATCACCCAAAATTCTCAGGTTAACGGCTACACATATGCCACCGCGTGGATTGTACCACAAAAGAACATAAGTTCCTTAATCCGCGCTCCGCTGGGAAACCGGGTGAAAAACCGAACACTAATGGACTGAACAAGTCGTCTCGGTATTTATTAAATTCTTCTAGTACAACAATGCTTTATTTACTCTTGGCACTTACTGCACATTTGCGAAGAAAATTACAATAACTTAGGCAAAAGATGTGTTTTTAAAGTCGAGCCAGGGGGATAGATGAACCTTGCGGTTTTCGAGTTATTCCTCTGCCTTTTTACGCCCACATAAACGATGTTTGTGGCCTCACTTTTTTATAGAGCGATGAACATTTACACACTTCGTTCGCCTGTTTATTTGTGTTTACCCATTGGTGGTCTACGGGTTTCGTCTTCCACTGATAATACAAATGTTTTTAACATCACTTTCTTAGAACGAAGACTCATCATACTGTACATGCTTGCTTCACGGCTGTGACGGGTCGTCACGACCCGTCTCGCCTCGTCGCGATCCGCGTCAACTTGGCGACTCGTCTCGGATCGTGACGATCCGCCAACATTTTCAGGGGTAGGTCTAGACAAGTATACGCGGTTTCACGAACTTTTTTTTTCTCAGTCACTAGAATGCTATTGAACTTACTTTCAAAGACGGAAGTCACTGTTTGTTATTATAGGAAGTCATTCAGCAAATGTAAATAGACAGTAAATCAAAGAAGGGAAAAAATAAACATGGAAATAAAAATCGTATTTTCTCCATCTGAAAACTCTCGGTTTCCACTTGAATGCTGACATTTATTTGATTTATGAAATAAGGTATTGTAAATAAAGAAACTGGCAGTAAGTCAGAAGCAATCAAATAATAATAACATTCCAAAAAAAGGTAATTTGTTGATGAATATTGGGTGAAAAAAACACGGTATGGTTTCCTTCACATAAAAAAAGAAGGTTTTGAATCTCCTTAAAGCTTCTAAGACTTATGTATCTTTATTGCACTGAATCCTACTCCGGTACAATATAAGCTTTTTTTTTGTTTTTTGTTTTTTGTTTTTTGTTTTGTTTTGTTTTGTTTTTTGTTTTGTTTTTTTTGTCGGCTCATCATTTCGCTCTGTATTTAAGCCAATGTTTAGCTTAAATCTGTTGTTTGTTGCTTTATTTCAGTGATTGTAATGATCCCTTTTTTTTTTCCGCTTCAATTCGTATGTTTTAAGACCGCTGCAATCTATTTTCTTTTTTTCACTATTATTTTTTCAAATATTGTTTGCAGATGTTGCAAGCCACTGTCGCTATTATTTTGTTAGTAACGACAACGACTAAAGCTGAAGAACATCAAGTTTTCTTTAAAATTGAAGAAAACTCTTTCCAACATGGTGGATATTCTATTTGGGAAGGAGCAGTTGGCTCGCTAATATCCTGTTCCCTGAAGTGTGCTAGGCAGGATGGGTGCAACAGCGTAAACTTCGAACAAAGTCAGAGAGCTTGTTCCCTATTCGGACACGAAAAAACACAGCAGCACGCAAATAGGATTTCACAACAACAAGGATATTTTTATATGGAAAAGGTTTGTTATTTAAGTGTTACTGCATGAACTCTAAGCTACAGGACGAGATCGTCCTAGTTTTAAGACTTCTAATAAACGCAAATCGAATCGTTTTTTTTTTTTTTTTTTTTTTGAGCGCTATCGAACAGAATGTATTAACCTGGCGTAAAAGTGAACGTTGGCTAGCCCTCGATTTATGTCGAGGAGATGATATGTTGCATTCTGACAAAAACAAACATGATGAAAAACTAAAACTATATTTTATTTTTTATTTTTTATTTATTTTATTTTATTTTATTATTATTACTTTTTTTTTTTTTTTGCGAGGTAATTCCTGTTATTCAACAGCGTTTGGCTTGGACGGTTTCTAATGTCTTACTAAAAGACTTTTAAATGCAGTTCTGCAAAATACGGCCCTTTCTGCATCAAACTTTGAAGCACTACTCCGACGCTAAGTCGATTTTTTTTTTTTTTCTTCATGAGTTCGAGTCACCGGCCTGTGACCTCGATCTCATATTAGTTGGTCTGCCTTTACTTTTTAGTAGTAAACAACACGAAGAAGAAAACATGCTAGAGACCTTAACTTAGATTATACCACCAGCTGAATTATCGTTTCAATTAATGGTACACCGGACGAAACAGACATTTTGCAGTATACCTGAATATACTCTTATTGGGGAACAAGGTCTATCAAAACATACCAATCAATAAGTGCAAGATTGAAAGACACGCCTTAAGCTATTAATTCATATTTTATTAGTAATGATGGCAACACTACCGAAAGGATATTTAAGCTCTAATTAGTTTAATTATATTTAACAATTATTCACCAATGCTTTTGAGCCTGAGGCGAATGTGTTTTTGTATAACTTTCAGAGGTGAATATTAAAGACTGAGAAACAACGGACTAAAACATAAAAACACAGGCGCAATTGTTCGTGTCCATTAACCTATGCAAACGTAGTTTTAATAATAAGCTTACATGTACATTGATTGTCAACCAATTTACTCATCGAGTTCGGCAGTAAAACAAACGAGCGAGCGAAACACTACGAAAAATAAATTCATCCGGTACCTTTGTTTTATCGTTGTTGACTTCATGTACAGTTGTCATCATCGCCTAAAAATGAGTAGCTTTAGCTTGAAGGAAAATAAATTTCGGTCAATCGATCTGACCCGCTGGCGAACAACGCAACTACTGCGTTTACGATTCTTAAAAGCCTTGAATACGAGTTCTTGAAACGATTTTTGGTCCAAGGGCGACAGCAGTCAATTTGAAAATTTTCCATCCTTTCAAATATCTTGGACTTGGAGTGATGTCTTCCAAATCAATGAAAACTTCATTCAGCAACTGTCCGCCACGTTTATGGCAAAGATGGCGAGCTTAGTAACCAAGCTCTCGTGAGGTGAATTAATATAGCGTCATATAACAAGCTTTTCGACCAATCAGAATGTCCAATCCTTATATTCACCTCTGGTCTGAGTCTCTTTATTCGGAATTGATTTTCTCATTTCCTACTCATTTTAGGTTGTCATTTCGAAGGCCTCTACATCACTAGGTAAGGGCATTTTCTTTCTTTTGTCCTTTTTAATGACTTATGTTGATTTCACTAGCAAAAGTCTATATGACGAAACAGTGCTTGTACCATCTTCAACAATGTTTCACAATTTGCCATATTTTTGGTCAAAGCAGTGGCTAAATTATGACTTTGCATTAGCAAGAGGTTATCTAGGTACAAGAGTGAATCCCCCATATAGGCGTTATATCCAAGGTAAGTTATTTTTAGACATTGTACCCAGTTCTTCCGCGGATATTACTCGCGCTTTACGTGGATGTTTTCGTGGAGGATCTGTTTATGTCGTTTCGTTTCGTTTCGTTTCAAAGCAAAGGAAAACCTCCAACGCTGTTGGGATGTCTTCTTCAATGACATTTTGATTACAAGCAAGGGAGCTTCGGCTCTCGGTATGTTTTAATGCATTTCGAAACTTTAACAGGATTTCAAATAAGTGACGGATGTCCCCTGTACAAACAATAACAACTAAATGAACGGCAGAGAAGTGTTTTCACAAATGAGTGCAAAGCAATGCAAACAATCGTCCAAACGCAAGCTAGGCAACCGAACAAACAGATGGTCGAAAGTGTAGGCAGGCACTCGCTTCCCAAGTGGCAAAAAGCAGTTTAAGCAGCAACGGCAACAACGCCAAAGACAACGTTGCTTAAAAAACGACTAAATATTGAACCAACGAATCTCGCGAAAATTTAGATTGATTCAGTTGGTCTATACTGTCAGAAATATCCCAAACAGAATATGTAAGACAGCGTCAACTTAGAAAAAGAAATTTTAAAAATTGGCCGTCGTATAGTTCACGTTCTCTCTAACATGCAGTGTTTGGTGATTGCACGTTCTTGTTTTGTTACCTTTTGTAAACAACGGCAAAGAAATGAACAAAGGATTATAACGCGCTTACACAGTACTCGTTGCCGTTACCGTTAAAGTTTGCTTAATGAAACTCCCTAATATCGAGCAAACGGTCAAATAATGAACAGCCAAACGAGCACAAAACAAACGAAAGCCCGGCCGAACAAAAAGACGGTTGAGAGTGCAAGAAACATCTGTGCTATGAAAGGAAATCAAAACATATAAAATGACGTTCCGGCCATTTCGTCTCAGGTGGTTTCAAGAAAGTCGCTTTGGCTGTACGTCCACATCGCGCAAGTAACATTGTCGGAAGAACTAAGTACCATGTCTAAAAATAACTTAACAGGGATTACCTTGGGTAGAAGGCCTATATGGAGAACTCACTCTCTTACCTTGATAATCTTTTGGTATAAGCGTTTCCACCACATAACGATAGCATTTGAAAACGTCTGCAAAACTTGCGTGTGACCAGCCTATCATAAAATTCTTATCGAACCTTACTTATCCTTAAAGAGTGTTGTTATGTCTTTAATTTTCGACTTTTCGAAGTATTGTTCTTGATAAGTGCCCCTTTAATAACAACAATTTTGACCAAGAGATCATGAAAACAATATTAGTTGTTCTCGTTTTCCAGTTATCTTGTTTGCCTATCCTGTTTTGAAATTTCCCATTCGAAAATTGGAAGTTACCAAAATTATAGATTCTACGGCAAATAATTTTGACGTCAACCCCGTCCGATCCGAATTGAAGCAAGGAAAACGATTTAGAACAGGTAAAACTGCTCTTTGTAATAATAATAATAACAATAACAATGACAATGACAATGACAATGACAATGACAATGACAATGACAATGACAATGACAATGACAATGATAATGATAATGCTAATCAGTAATAATAATAATAATAATAATAATAATAATTAAATTTACATAGGGCTAATTACGTAGCGCTTTATGTAGGTGCCACTCAATCATCGACAGTTCCTTCGTGCCAGACCCTCCTCAAACAATCACCACATATTCCCTCGGGAGTTTATTGGATTGACCCCGATGGTGGTTCCCAGTTCAACGCGTTCAAGGCCTACTGTGACATGGAAACTGATGGAGGAGGCTGGACTCTAGTGTGGAGCTATACTTTCAAGAATTACAATCGCTTTAAAGATAAGTCAAACGCAATCACACCAAGACCAAATTGGCCAGTAAAACCTGAAGTGGATGCATCAATCTCAATAACTCCTCCGTTGAACGAAACAGACTACAACGCCATGGAGTTCTCGCTGTGGAAACAATTTGGCAGACAGGTCCTCATCAAAAGCAACATAAACAACTGGTTGAGGTGTGATCCAGGAAACGGAAGCTTGGTTGATTGGAAGAGCGGGACTGTAAACTGTCAAATTGTTAAGCAGGTCACTGAAACGTGCAAGTATAGACCTACTCCTTCCAGGTTTGTCGCTCCGGGTAATTATGGACCGAAATTTAAGACGACGGATAGCATGTACTACTATTTTGACGGTTACACCAGAGATAACTGGCCCACACATGATCCTTGCGGAAGAAACCAGGGAAATCATGTGAAAAACGTTGTTAATCTACACGGGAACATTTTCATTCGAAAACCTAGCAGTTTACTTGGTACAGACGGTTCTTAAACTACATAATAGAAATATACTCACTTGCAAGCCAAATCAAATGGAAGAGTTTGATATGAAGCGCGACTACCAATTCTAGCTATGATCAAAGCAGTAGATAATGACAAAGAGAAAAACAAAATAAGAAGAATCTTGACTTATTGACTTTGTGCTTTTGCCGTGAAGGAGATCTAGAATAAAAATAGATTAACCAGAACAAAAATATATATTGTATTGCAAAACAACATTTTACCCAAAATGACGAACATGCATTAAACTAATGATCGTTGGTATAAAGGTGTTTTGATTTTCTCTTTACACAAAGAGAATGAATGTTCCAAATAGTACTGGTAAATTTACTCCGGATCAAACAATTAAACTTGGGCAAGGAAATAAAATTATCAACGTTAGTGTCATCGTTTTCGAAAAGCTCATTTTTCAAAATGTCGAAAAAGCTGTGGAAACACTCGCCTGCGGCTCGTGTTCCCAGGCATTTCTCGTTCTCCCAAACTTCCACTTGTGTTTCTATAACTCGATAGAAACACGGTATACGTTTTTTATTTCTTAAGAAGAACATAAAGCTGCCTTTTCAAATTTCTCCGGCGTAGAGTGAACGGGGCCTAAGTTCAACCTAAAGAGGAACAGAACTTGCATTCAAAGTGTGATTGTCTCATTCAGTGGTAATTTTTATTTTAGAGAATCTTTGCACAATCAAAACCAAACCTCGCTAACGAAAAAGGCGAAAATGACCTGATATCGTTAAAATGTCCTGCGGTAAGGTGTAATCACTAAAAGTCATGTAATACTTCTTTATCTCCAATCGTTTATATCTTAATTTAATCTATGAAAATTGGAGGGTTATAGAAGCTTGATCAGTAAAGTATAAAATTTAGTACTTCTGGTGTGCATTTATGGAAACCAAAAATGCAATAAAACTATTGTGCAAACATGGTAATTACTAAACCGAAAGATATAGTAATTTTTTTTTGCTATGTAGAGTCACTTATATAAGATAGGATTACGGGAAACTATTACATTCACTTATGTCTTAATCCGCAACTGAAGTGTTTTCTACTTTCAGACTGTTTCAATCACAGCGTTTTGTCGATGAAGTGTAACTTTCGGAACTGCTTGCCTCGCGTAGCGGATATCACATGGAGCTGGGTTTGTCTCCGAAATCTGAACATCTTGCAATGAGCGACTGGGACTTACAACTCCATTGTTCTTTGCAATTGGTGGACCATCGGTTACTTCAAACCCGCAGTGTGGGGGTGGAAGTGGTAGACTATCCGGTCGGACGGTTTCTGTTGCTCTGACTGCGGGACTCTCGGGTGATGGTATCACAAAGTACATCCCGTATTTTTTGACGACATCATTTGCCACCGTTTGAATGCGAGCATCAAACCTTTGGATGTTTGCGTTCTGACATGACTTCTCTACGTTGTCTTTGGCGTTTTGCTTTGCACACTCTTTAGCTATAGTGTGGAACTCTTTTAATGCCGTCTCGGCCTCCATGTAGAGATAGTATTCCAAACTCGGCATTTTAAGTTCCTTTCTTTTTCGAAGACATCGACGAATGCAGATAGAGGTGAAGAGAATGCACACTGCCATCAGCATCAGAGACCAGCCCATTAGTTGACTCTGGGTTCTGTAACTTTCCTCGAGCTCTCTTGAGCGGAAGTCCGGAGCACCATGGCATTTATCCGTTGCTGATTGCCCACTGCAACCTCACTGTCGAGAGGAGGACCAAAATAAGCGCATGTGTAATACTGCTGTTGTAGAAACGATATCACGAGCCACGCCACGGGGGCAATACCTGCGTTTATGAAAATATAAGGCGTAGCTAGAAATGCTTTCAGATATCGACGGCCGGGAGATTGTGTCATGTTTTTCTTTTTGATTCTTGCCAGCTTCCATAAGTCTCTGTCTACCAGGATCCCGGCGAGAAACAGCAGCAAAGCCGGTGCCCATAGAAATGCCAATCCAGAAGGGAAGTGTCCTTCACACGGGCAGCTGAACACAACGCTTTGGATCAGCTCTTCTAAGCCTATTGTCAAAACTGCCATGGATCCATACAACAAGGATCGCTTGGTGTTTCTGAATAACACTACTGCGCTTGAAAGTAAGGCGTTCATGTTGCAGCGGCTGAACAGCAAACTTATGATGGAAATAAGAACGACGGTAGCTTATGAAGGATGCATAAGGATGCAATTCGAAACGGAAGTTTTAGGTCTCGATAGTAGGGGTTTTTACAGAGCAAAACAGACCGGAAATAAAGATCAAAATAAGAAGCTCGGAGAAAAACAAGAACAATTTAATAATGTCTTCAAAGCCACATGTCATCGGCTTTAATATCTATGTATCTATGCAAAAACAAAAATAAATAAACAAACAAATAAATAAAGACACAAATTAAAAAAAAAGAAAAAAAAGCGATGTTAGTTTAAAGCGGAAACTATATACCAGATATCGGCTTCGAATCGTAAAGGAACCATTACAGAATGAATTGTTAGCGCATTTATCATAACACGTTATATATTCTTCATATACATCATCAAATTCATTGTGAAAATTTTACATTCCTCATTCTTCAACGCACCTCAGTAGAAATGATCCGTAATAGCTATCACGGAAAATAACAATTTCAGAAACCGAGAGTAGATAATAGAAAATCAATTAGGGATTACATGTCAATTAAGAATTACATGTCAATTAACCGTGTAAATAACCTCGAAACACAAGGGTCGCTTTCAGTTTCTATAAGGACATCCTTATCTAATACACCCAATCTTAGTGAATTCTTTTTAAGGCAGTTGACGAATTCACTTACCGGAAGTCGATTTGTTCGCCGTTCTCAAAGCATGAAAGGAGTAAACTACCGGAAGTCCAGTGGCATAGACAGTGAGAGCAAAATGTTGACAAATCGATATGATTCGCCTGGGTCCACTGTGCGCGTCATTTGCTAAGTCGATCGGTCTCACCGGAAGTCGAATTTTAAAGGGTCGAGCCGACTCGCCATTCAATCCATCTCACCGGAGGTCCCTTCTCTGTTGAATGATCTTATTTCCGGAGAGAATAACGAATATTCCTCTCGGGTCTTGAAGCCATGGAGGGATCTGTGTATAGTAAGATCCTGAAAATCGTGTTTTAAAATGTCGGATGGATTATGACGGATTTCTTTGGTTTCGTTCCGCGTGCAGCTTGATTAAAATATCAAGCATAAGTTTCGATCTTGTTAGAGTGATGAAGCGAACTCAAGCGTAGCATTTTAAACACAGTAACTTTTGACAAGAAATCAATGCTGCACACATTTTGACACTGCACTATTATCGATCTTTCTATTTGCAGAATAAGAACACAAACTGCAAACTGGGAAAGTAAACGAGGAGTGTTAGCTAGCCCATTAAGACCCCATTAACGAAAACGAGACGCTGTAGTGTTACATTGAATGAAATGCGTGATTTGAGCCATCGAATGCTTTTTATGCAAATATGAAGTCAAATCTAGGGGTCACCTGTGGATTTTGGTAATAATTGTAATGCAGTTTTGGATTCTTAAAGTTCTGTTGCTTTAAAAGGCAGTGCTAACTAACCACCCAATTTTCTGCACAAAATATATATTCAATAACTGATTTACTTATTTACCTTGTATTTTTCCTTATTTTTGTGATTTATAGATTGATCGATTTCTAGGTGTGTTGCTTCATTTATTTAATTCATTCGGCATGTGAAAAGAAAATTAATTTATTTCTAAATTATTGGAAAATGCTTGATCTTATTCTGTATCAACTTATTCTCTAACAAATATAGGCAAATTTAGTTGTTGTATCATATATTTTTTTACCCCAAACTATTTTCTTTCAATGGATTGAATTTCGCGATTAGCTCAACCGCCTCATTCTTGATGGCTGCTAATGGCCACACTTAGCTGTTCTTGTGTTTTTTTTTTGTTGTTGTTGTTTGTTTGTTTGTTTTTTCTTTCTTTTTTTCTTTTTTGTGGTTGTTGTTGTTGTTGTTTTAATTAATATCAAACCAAACATACTTACTTTATTTACAACTAATCCATACAATATATTTTTCGCCGTATTAGTTTTATATTTTTTTCGTCTAGGACGAGGAACTCCTTTGCTCTCTAATCTCTGCAAGCGATACCCCAAAGGGTTAAATTAGACAAATGTTCCATTTTTGAAATATATATAAAGAAAGGCAAAAAACTAGTAATGGTAAAATAGTCCGAGATTATATTTGCTACGGCATTGGTCCTGCGATACAACCAGTTTGCCTCACGGATAGGAAAAGAAAATTTTATATGAATATGGCCCATATTGTCGAAGGTTTCATCGAGTTTTAATGCGTTTGTTCTTTGAGCGGGTTAGTAAGTGTCTCGATCAATCAGTCAGTCAGTCAGTCACTCAGGCAGCCAGCCGGCCAGTCAGCTATTCAGCCAGTCAGTCAGTCAGTCAATAGTCAGTCAGTCAGTCAGTCAGTCAATAGTCAGTCAGTCAGTCAGTCAATAGTCAGTCAGTCAGTAGTCGTCAGTCCGTCAGTCGGTCAATAGTCAGTCAGTCAGTCAGTAGTCAGTCAGTCAGTCAATCAGCCAGTCAGTCGTAGGTCTGTTGAAAGGTTGGTTGGTGCTGCTTATTTGGTCGGTCGCTTGCTCAGTCAGTCCGTTAATCAGTCAGCCATTTACTGAGTCAGTCAGTCAGTCAGTCAGTTTGTCAGCATTCGGAGAATTTATAATAGAAGTGTGTTGGTCTGTGCTATTCAAGAAGGCTTAACTTAGTTATCATACCCAATTCTAATCCAGTCCGGCATCTTTGAACTGCGGAGAACTATTTAACGAGGAAATCAGGATTAAACAGGTATAACACGAACTCACAACATACCAGCTCCCAGTTAGCTTGATAGCTCAGTTGGTAGAGCACTGTATCGGTATCACAGCAGTCTTAAACTTTGTACATGACGGTGATGATCATTTAATATCCTTCGCAGTTCAAATGTATGATCTTTTATATATCCACTTGCATTTTTCAACATCTAGCTATAGGGGTATATATATTACGAACTCACAATGAGACCAACGCCCAATTGGCTTGATAGCTCAGTTTGCAGAGCACTGCACCGATATGAGCTCATATCCCGTGCAGGGCTGAATTTTTTTCCAGGTTTTTTTAAAATATATTCAGAGCTGGTAGTAACAAATAAAGTACATAACGGCGATGATCACTCTTGTTTAGACTTAGACTGTTAGGTACACTAAGCGAATTTTTGATTCTTTAGTTTCTGAAAGAGAATTACGATTAAGACGATATATGGAGATATGTACTCAAGAAACTTGCCACGAAAAAAATCGCTCTTTAGCATTTGCGTACAACTCTTCTCGCCTACTAATACTAGATTAAAGACTAACCAGAAGAACAGCAGTAAAAACCAACCGTAAGCAAACCATGGTGAAAAGGTACCACAGGCAAGCAGCTAACCGTAAGCAGACCAGAATTAAAGCTAACCACGAGCAAACGGGAGTGAAAGGTAACCAAAAGTAAGTCGAAGTGTAAACTAGTCGATCACAGCTCGAAATCCACACTCGAGATGCCGACTCGAGTGCCGGATTCAAAATCCTAACTCGAGAGTCCAGCTCAAAGTTCTGACTCTACTAATGGGTATCCTCTAACTGCCTCGTTTCTGCTGACTTGTATTCTTCAGTGATGATGGTCCATATAAACATATTGAAAACGGTAGATAGGTTTTAAGTTCTATGCATAATTTAAATTTTAGAAATAATAGATTATTTTAATAAGTTACACATAATTACGACTGAAAATGGTTTTTGGAAACATTTTATCCCATTTCAGAGAAATTTCCAAAGAGAAATTAGGTTTTTATTCTGAGGTTTAAAAAATGAAAAGTGCTGGGATAAACACTGAAACAATTATTTTATTAATGTCATTGCTACGACTGGTGGGTTTGCAATTCGTTAGTTGGCAGTTTGATTTATTGGCGTGAAAGAAATGCTTTCTGCGCGGTGGTAGGAAAAGTAACTGGCACGTGTCTTTACGAAGAGCCTCGCATGCTTACAATTGCGCCGAGAGATTCATAGCAACTGGCACTTTCTACCATTTTGATGGCTGTACTAAGAATCGTTGGCCCGTCCATGATCCATGTGGATCAAGCCAGGAAAATAACTCGAAAAACGTGATTAATCCACATGGGAGTATTTTTGTTCGTTAGTTAAGAACATGTGTATATTTATACCATTCCATAGAAAATATAGCCAATCAGAATACGGGAAAACCGTTGTATTTTAGACGGTATTGCATCCAACCCGGCTTCCTATCATAAGTAGCGCGAATGTCGCATGGATTTTGTCGGCCACTTTATTTTCTATTATTTATTTATTTATTTATTTATTTATTTACTTATTTTATTATGTTTTTTTGAGTGCGTATGCCTATGTGTAATTATTTGTTACTATTTTAATTTAATGCTATAAAGTTACTGTCAATGCAAAGGAGAAAAAAAAAAACAAGAGGACAGTACAAAGTAAAACTGTAACACAGCATGTCATGATTTAGCAAGTGTAATTTACTTTTAATGTAGTGTAATGTAGTTCAATGTAATATAGTTTAGTATGATACAATGCGCTGAATTATTGAACCACAGTCCTGTGTTATTTGAAAGAAAGAGGGTATCAAAAAAATAATAATAATGAGATAAAATAAATTTAATCTAATTTAAAATTCTAATCCAATTCAGCTTCAACATTTCTATTCAATCGATTCGGATGTATCCGCTGGCGTGTTTGGCCAACGGAAGTTATAATTTTCTTCAGTAACATGTCAATAAAACATTGTCATTGGCTCAAATTAAAGCAGGTTAAAAAATATATTATTAATAAAAATTGGCGTCAGTAAGGTGTGCTTGTTTGCTTTACGCAGTCGCACACAAACACCAGAGAAAATTAATACAATTGTGCGCTGACCGGCGGTAGCATTGGACCAATTTAGGTGGATCGGTTATTATCAGGATAATTACTTAATCACAAAAAAAGAAAAAAAAACAGACAAACAAACAACAGAGAGAAAAAAAAAACATGTTTCTTTATATATAATTTACTCAGCGAAATAGCTTAAAGAATACATGACTTAAAGAGAGTAACATTTAGCTATTAATCTTTTTTATCAAGTTGAGGCAAGATGACAACCATGTTTCATGACCTAGCATTTCTACATTCTTAAGGTTGCAAAGATTTTGGAAAATCAATACAATCATCATATCAATTAGACCGGAATAAAGTTTACCTTTAATTTGTTGTTGTTGTGGTGGTGGGGTCGGGAGCTCTCTT
This sequence comes from Orbicella franksi, assembly GCF_964199315.1. Lineage (NCBI taxonomy): Eukaryota > Metazoa > Cnidaria > Anthozoa > Scleractinia > Merulinidae > Orbicella > Orbicella franksi. The sequence continues at coordinate 8,555,544 of NC_138155.1, forward strand.
AGACGTTTTGGTATCGCAATCCATACTCTCTTCTAACTCTTTAAAATTAATTCTTTTGTATTTTGTCTTTCCAACCTAATCGGCTACATCTGTATTAAACTAACCTGGCCTATGTTGTCCTACTCCTACTAGAACAATTTGGTATGATAAGTAAATGTACTTGGAGGTTGACGTTTCTATGGCAACCAAACATTGACAGTCATATTTTTTCCCGATTTGGAATTTTCTTTATTTCATTAACAAAAGTAAACTTTCTTGTAGCTATCATTAAACATTATGATGATTCGGGTTAGTTAGGAGTCATTTTTGGTGCTCTTACTACGCTTTTCAAAAAGGAAAAAAAATACCATATGGCGGATCCAAAATGGCGTCTGCGGAGGTATCAGGACGCAATTACCACAGGACCTTCAACCCTTTCCTCTCCTGCCTAGAAGATCATATACAATCTTTTATTATTTTATTACTACTACTATTATTATCATCATCATTATTATCATCATCATAATCATCATCATCATCATTATTATTATTGTTATTATTATTATTATTATTATTATTATTATTATTATTAGTTTTGTGGTTTTGCCGTGATGGAAAATGGAAAAAAATTAGACAGAGCCGCTAAAAGATACATTGGGACATAGTTACAGTATTGCAAAACAGCGCATTTATAATTCAAAATGAGTAGCATACATAATACTAATAATCCTTGATTTAAAAGGTGTTGACTTTCTTTTTAAACGAAGAAAATGAATAGTTCAAAAAGGTAAACTAAGTATGTTAGGGCCTGTTTACAAGAAGAGAGGGTAACCCTAGCAAGCGGGTTATCCTAACACTCAAACATTTCCTCCTCTTTTTCTTCGTCGATCGTGCTTACAGGGTAGCTAGGGTTACCCGGGTAGGCGGGTTACCCTATGTGCGTGCTAGCTGTAAAATTTTGCTTGTAAACCCGGGCTATCTTTTGCCCTCCAGGTAGGGTTAACCCGCTTGCTAGGGTAACCCTCTCTCCTTCTAAACAGACCCGTAGTCAATTAAGTGTAATTGAATGTAAGTTCTGCTCCTCTTTAGGTTGAACGATTAGTCCCCGTCCACAATACGCTGGAGGAATTTAAAAACGGAGCATTATTTTCTACGGCTACGCCTTCCATCCACACTAATCCGTCACCAAAATGAAGCTTTTAGAAAACGGCCTTGTAAACTTGAGGAGTCGAAAACGCCAGCTTTGCTTTAGTGTGACAGAAAACATTTTGAATTCTATGTTTTTCAAAACCGATGACATTAGGCTGATAATGTCAGAGGACCCTCCTGAAAACCACCTTATGGTGATTGGAGGCCTCCTCTTAAAATATTATGTATTATGTATTATGAGTAATAACGAAGAGGCAAGATTTGCTGTTACTCCGAGTTTCGTGCTTACGCACTCATCAGACAGTATTTAATGATAAGCATTCCTATCAACTAGATATATATACACGGTATTAAACAATAGGCTAATTGCTGGACTAGTTGCATTACAATAAGTGATAGTTATACTGGAAAACAATAGGTGTGAAGACAGAAATTACGGGGACGAGTATAAACTGCGTGGGTGCAGTACAATATAAAGAAAGTGTCAAGCGTTCTTCAAGTAGAATTTGTTCTCGTGCCGGCATTTAGAAATAAGTTCTGATCTTTTGTTTAGTAGATTGTCGTTGCTATGTTTGATAATCATTAGTTTTTCTGTGAGGCAGAGGTCGCATCGTTTGGAAATGTTGTTGTAGGGTCTTGCACGGCTAATAATTGACCATTTGATGTTGAAGTCTTGTTTTTTGTCGTGTAGTTGCCAGATGTATTTAGAAAGCTCGGTGCTGTTGATGTGTTTTCTGTGCTTAAATGTGGATTTGTGCTGCGAGAATCTCTGTTTGAATGTTCCTTCTGTCAGTCCAATGTAGTTCTTGGTTGTGTTGTTAGTTGTAACTTGTGCGTTGTAGATTACACTGGAAGTCAGGCATTTGTTGTCTAGCGGGCATTGGTCTTTTTTGCGGCAGTTGCATTGCTCTCCGGTGATTGCGTTGGCGTTGTTGTCGGCGTTTGTTATTTTCATGTTGTGTTTGTTGATTACTGTTTTCATGTTGTCCATGCAACTGTAGCTGACTTTGACGTTGTTTTTGTTGAAGAGGCTGTGGTATTTATGTTGGTTCGGAAAGTGCTTAAATATGAGCTTCAGGAATGTTCTACCGATGTTTGTCTTTACGTTTTTACTAAATGGAGGGTTGTACCATATAATGTTTCTTTGTCTGTTGCGTCGGGGGCGTGTTGGTTGATTGTCTTCGTTGTAAATTAGTGTTTCAGAGTATCCGCTGGCTTTCAAAGCAGTTTCGTAGATTGGTTTGGCCTTGTTGAATTCGTGTTCGTTGCATGAGTTGGCGGAAATACGGCGATTGATGGATGCTGGAAGTTGCTTTATTATGTTAGGTGGGTGGTTAGACTTTGTGTTGATGTACTGCGGCTCGTCGTTAGGCTTTCTGTAGGGGCAGTAGGTACCTTTTGTAAGATCGAAGGTGACGTCCAGGTAGTTAACAATTTTCATGTTAGTCTGTATGGTAATGTTAAGTCCATATGTCTTGAAGCGTCTTGTTATGTCCTTCCTTGTACGGTCTGCTTGAGGTCCGGACAAGAAGACATTAGGAAAATAAACAACTCCACAAAAACATTCATACCTGCTGACAAAACAACCAACTACTACGAAGTAGACAAAGCTTCGCACGACAAGCTTCTCAAGGACAATATCACATCGACGTACAAGAAAGCAAATTCTAATACGATTACTGCTATTAACAAAGAAGCTCAAGTCATTGCTACTAATCTGAACATTGACGACCGCGCGGAACGCATGGCTGAACGACAGGCTTTTATAACACTCAAAGACCATAAAGACAACTTCCAGAACAAACCTACATGTAGACTCATTAACCCTGCAAAAAGTGAGATTGGACGTATCAGTAAAGAAATCCTCGCGAACATTAACACGACTGTGAGACAGAAGACTGGCCTTAACCAATGGAAAAACTCATCATCCGTCATCAACTGGTTCTCCTCTATACAACACAAAGATCAACATACCTTCGCCGTATTTGACATTGAGAACTTCTACCCTTCCATTACTGAGAAACTTCTTACAGACGCAATCAACTTCGCCAAACAATTCACTTCCATTACGGACCGCGACATCGATATTATTATGCATTCAAGAAAATCCCTTCTCTTTGACAGTAACACCGCCTGGATCAAGAAAAACAACAGTTCTTTTGACGTTACTATGGGCAGCTTCGACGGAGCCGAAGTATGCGAGCTCGTAGGCTTATTCATTCTCGACGACCTGTGTAACATATACGGGATAGACAACATCGGGCTTTACAGAGACGACGGACTTGCCATCTTCAAAAACATCTCCGGACCTCAAGCAGACCGTACAAGGAAGGACATAACAAGACGCTTCAAGACATATGGACTTAACATTACCATACAGACTAACATGAAAATTGTTAACTACCTGGACGTCACCTTCGATCTTACAAAAGGTACCTACTGCCCCTACAGAAAGCCTAACGACGAGCCGCAGTACATCAACACAAAGTCTAACCACCCACCTAACATAATAAAGCAACTTCCAGCATCCATCAATCGCCGTATTTCCGCCAACTCATGCAACGAACACGAATTCAACAAGGCCAAACCAATCTACGAAACTGCTTTGAAAGCCAGCGGATACTCTGAAACACTAATTTACAACGAAGACAATCAACCAACACGCCCCCGACGCAACAGACAAAGAAACATTATATGGTACAACCCTCCATTTAGTAAAAACGTAAAGACAAACATCGGTAGAACATTCCTGAAGCTCATATCTAAGCACTTTCCGAACCAACATAAATACCACAGCCTCTTCAACAAAAACAACGTCAAAGTCAGCTACAGTTGCATGGACAACATGAAAACAGTAATCAACAAACACAACATGAAAATAACAAACGCCGACAACAACGCCAACGCAATCACCGGAGAGCAATGCAACTGCCGCAAAAAAGACCAATGCCCGCTAGACAACAAATGCCTGACTTCCAGTGTAATCTACAACGCACAAGTTACAACTAACAACACAACCAAGAACTACATTGGACTGACAGAAGGAACATTCAAACAGAGATTCTCGCAGCACAAATCCACATTTAAGCACAGAAAACACATCAACAGCACCGAGCTTTCTAAATACATCTGGCAACTACACGACAAAAAACAAGACTTCAACATCAAATGGTCAATTATTAGCCGTGCAAGACCCTACAACAACATTTCCAAACGATGCGACCTCTGCCTCACAGAAAAACTAATGATTATCAAACATAGCAACGACAATCTACTAAACAAAAGATCAGAACTTATTTCTAAATGCCGGCACGAGAACAAATTCTACTTGAAGAACGCTTGACACTTTCTTTATATTGTACTGCACCCACGCAGTTTATACTCGTCCCCGTAATTTCTGTCTTCACACCTATTGTTTTCCAGTATAACTATCACTTATTGTAATGCAACTAGTCCAGCAATTAGCCTATTGTTTAATACCGTGTATATATATCTAGTTGATAGGAATGCTTATCATTAAATACTGTCTGATGAGTGCGTAAGCACGAAACTCGGAGTAACAGCAAATCTTGCCTCTTCGTTATTACTCATATACTCAGCTCTACACTATATGTGTATTGAGCACTATTTTAATGGGATCTGCTACTTCCTCATATGGTTGTATTATGTATTATGTATTATGTATTATGTATTATGTATTATGCATTATGCATTATGCATTATGCATTATGCATTATGCATTATGCATTATGCATTATGCATTATGCATTATGCATTATGCATTATGCATTATGCATTATGCATTATGCATTATGCATTATGCATTATGCATTATGCATTATGCATTATGCATTATGCATTATGCATTATGCATTATGCATTATGCATTATGCATTATGCATTATGCATTATGCATTATGCATTATGCATTATGCATTATGCATTATGCATTATGCATTATGCATTATGCATTATGCATTATGCATTATGCATTATGCATTATGCATTATGCATTATGCATTATGCATTATGCATTATGCATTATGCATTATGCATTATGCATTATGCATTATGCATTATGCATTATGCATTATGCATTATGCATTATGCATTATGCATTATGCATTATGCATTATGCATTATGCATTATGTATTATGTATTATTAATATTATTATTTCCCTGCCCGAATTTCCTTCATCAACCAATCGAAATGACCGATTATCGTTGAGTTTTCCAATTTCTGCAGTGTAGACGGGGCCTTCGTTACCGCCGGATAAAGCAATAATGGATATGATATTATAAAGACGTAAAAGAGCCTATAGAAGAAAATGCCTTTTTGTAAGTTGACTATTAATTTTCTTTAATTTTTTAACTTTCGTATAGTTGGTCACACATGAGTATAACATAGATCCATGTCGAAAAGCAATACTTGTCACTCAAACAGAATAAGGATTTATAATTAGTTATATCTTAAATTAATTTAATTTTGGGATCCTGAGTAAATTTACCAGGACAAGCGTCCCTTGGTTTGACGGCTCGCTCCTAGCTGGTTGTCTCATTAAGTGGTAAATATTATATGAGATACTTGTTGCAGCCGAATAAAACAAACCTCGCTCACGCACGCTTGTAGACGCTTGTCTTAGTCTCAAATTTGTTGTGTTCATTCTCTGGATTTCATCTAGATCTTCCAAACCCGAAGTACACCAGCCAAGTGGCTATAGCTACCTCTGACATGGTTAGTCAAATAGCAATAATAAGAATGAGTTTTAGGAAAGTAGTATCTTTGTTTTGAATTATGAATCCTCAATTGGTTTTCCTTGGTTTTTGTCAACATGAGCGTATCGAGCTAAATTTCCGCGATTCCTTAGTTTTCTTTAGATTCATGTAAGAAAAAAAAATCCGAGAAACGACAATGAGCGATATCGTTAAAATGTCCAGCAGTAAAGTAGAATCGCTACTCGGTAATAATCACCAACGCCCCGTCAACAGTTATCCGGATATTTTTGAATCCGCAACTTTTTCTTTCCGGATACGTCTTCCGTCCACGCGAATCCGGCGAATCCGAAAATTTTTGAATACGCTCCCCAGAGTGGAAAAAAAAAAAAAATCTGCAACGAATCCAATAACGTGTGGACGGTGAATCCAGATATTTTCGAATCCGATGGCGTGACAAAATCGCGTCCAGTCTCTTTCCGAACAATAAAGCAATATGGCGGCACAACATGTAGGCCTAGTTTCTCAAGAGTGAATCCGGATACCATCGGATGCGTGTGGACAGAAAAAAAGTAAAAGTTGCGGATTAAAAAATATCCGGATACGTGTACACAGGGCCTTAGAAGTCGCCTTTAAGGAACCATTTATTCATCTGTAAGCGTTTATTTATATGTTAATTTAATTGATGATAATTAGGGGCTGACAGATGATTGATCAGTGAAGTATATAATTAGGGATTTTGTGAGCCTTTATGGCAACCAAAACTGCAATGAATTAAATGTAGTGCAATCATTGTTAAATATTACGAGATATAATTTTCCATCGTTTGCTCTGTAGAGTTACTTATATAGGATAGGGTTTAAGGGGACTATAGTACATTCGGTTATTTCTTAATCTATGCCTCAAGAGATGTCCACTTTCAAACCATCTCAATCACGGCGTTTTGTCGATGAAGTTTAACTTTCGAAACTGCTTGTCTCGCGTAGTGGTAGTCACAGGGAACTGGGTTTGTCTCCAACAAACGTACACCCTGTACTAAACCACTGGGAGTTATAGCTCGATTGTTCTTTGCAATTGGTCGACCATCAGTTTCTTCAAACCCGCAGTGTGGAAGTTGAAGTGTTAGACTATCCGGTCGGTTGGTTTCTGCTGCTCTGACTGCGGGACTCTCGGGTGATGGTATTACAAAGTACATCCCGTATCTTTGGACAACATCATTTGCCACCGTTTGAATGCGAGCATCAAACCTTTTAATCTTTGCGTTCTGAAATGAGTTCTCTACGTTCTCTTTGGCGTTTTGCTTTGCACACTCTTTAGCCATAGTGTGGAACTCTTTTATTGCCGTCTCGGCCTCGATGTAGAGATAGTATTCCAAACTCGGCATTTTCAGTTCCTTTCTTTTTCGAAGACATCGACGAATGCAGATAGAGGTGAAGAGAATGCACACCGCCATCAGCATCAGAGACCAGCCCATTAGTTGACTCTGGGTTTTGTAACTTTCCTCGACCTCTCTTGAGCGGACGTCTGGAGCACCATGGCATTTATCAGTTGCATTGTCCACTACAGCCTCACCGTCGAAAGGAGGACCGAAATAAGCGCAAGTGTAATACTGCTGTTGTAGAAAGGATATTACGAGCCACGCCACGGGGGCAATACCTGCGTTTATGAAAATATACGGCGTAGCAAGAAATGCTTTTAGATACCGACGGCCTGGTGATTGTGTCATGTTTTTCTTTTTGATTCTTGCCAGCTTCCATAAGTCTCTGTCCACCAGGATCCCGGCGAGAAACAGCAGCAAAGCCGGTGCCCATAGAAATGCCAATCCATAAGGGAAGTGTCCTTCACAAGGGCAGTTGAACACAACGCTTTGGATCAGTTCTTCTAAGCCTATTGTCAAAACTGTCATGGATCCATACAACAAGGATCGCTTGGTGTTTCTGAATAACACTGCTGCGCTTGAAAGTAAGGCGTTCATGTTTCGACGGCTGAACAGCAAACTTATGACGGAAATACGAGCGATGGCAGCTTATGAAGTATAAAGGAGGATGAATTTCCAAACGGAAGTTTTGGGTCTCGATAGTAGGGGTTTTTACAGAGCAAAACAGATCGGAAATAAAGAAAAAAAATAACAAGCTCAGTCTCAAACGATCTGAGTTTGAAGTGGAAAATTTACATTAGATTTTGTCCTCGAATCGTAAGGAGCTAGTATTAAATGGATCCTTCACTTCAAGCGGGTTTAAGAAACTATTGTATTTTCTTCATATGAGAAATCACATTCACTATGGAAATTTGGCATTATTCACTCTTCAATTCATCTCTCTTTCTTTGTTAATTAATTAATTAATTCATTTATTTATTTATTTATTTATTTATTTATTTCAATTGCGTTGTTCATTCTCCAATGCATCTCAATAGAAATGATCCGCAAAACTTGCCACGGAAAATATGAATTGTAAACCGAGAGTAGGTAATAGATAATCAGCTAGGTATTATATGTCAATAAAGCGTTCAAACAACCTCGAAACACGAAGGTTCGCTTTTTGTGTCTAAACGGACATCCCAACCTTGGTGGATTCTTTTTAAGGCAGTTGACGAATTCACTCACCGGAAGTCGATTTGTGCGTTATCAATTAACCTTCATCGTTCTTAACGCATGAAAGGGGTAAACTTCCGGAAGTCGAGTGCCATAGACAGTGACAGCATGGACCTTCGTCGTTATTGAGACTGAAACAAGGGGTATTAAATGTCGACGAATCGATATGATTCGCGCGGGGCCACTGAATTCGTCATTTTCTAAATCGATCTGGCTCATCGGAAGTCGAATCCGGCCAGGGAATAAAGGCCCAACTCTCCATTCAATTCATCTCACCGTATCGGAAGTCCTTTCTCTGCTAAATGACTTTATTCCTAGAGAGAAAACCGAATATTCTCTCGGGTCTTGAAGCCATGAGGAAACTGTGTGTAGCAAGATATGAAAATCGTCTTGTAGTGTATATTGTATGCTAGCGACTTCGACACATTAATAAAGTTGTTATCTTTGGTTTCGTACCGCGTGCTGGTAGATTAAAATATCGAGCATAAGTTTCGATCCAATGAGAGTGATGAAGCGAACTCATGCGTAGCATTTTAAACCTAATAAATTTTGACAAGAAATCAATGTCGCGTACATTTACGCGCTGCACAACTATATATCGATCTTGATATTTGCAGAAAGCTAAGAACACAAACTGCGAACTGGGAAAGTAGACGAGAAATGATAGTCAGCCCATTAAGGTCAATTAACGAAGCCGAGACGCTGTGTTATATTGAATGGAAGCCACTGAATGATTTTTTTTTTTTTTTTTTTTTATACAAATATGAAGTCAAATCTATGGGTCACTTGTGGAGTTTCGTATTAATTATAATACAGTTATGGATACTTGAAGTTCTGTTGCTGCAAAAGACAGTGCTAACTGACCACCCAATTTTCTGTACAAAATAAAACTCAATAACTGATTTACTGATTTACCTTATATTTTCCTTCATTTTGTGATTAATAGATTCATCGATTTCTCGGTGACAGTCTGTGTGTTGCTTCATTTATTTACTTAATTTATTCGGCATGCGATAAAGAAGAAATTCAGTTTATTTTTATATTATTGGAAAATGCTTGATCTTGTTCTCTATCAACTTATTCTCTAACAAATTTCAGCAAATATGTTTTAGTGTATCATACATTTCTTTTTTGTTCCTAATTATTTTCTTTCAATGGATTGACTTTCACGATTAGCTCAACCGCTGTTATGCTTAAAGCTGCTAACGGCCAATATCAAACCAACCATACTTACTTTATTTACAACTCAACTAACCTATATAATATATTTGTCCCTAAAATGCAAGAAAAGAGCTATTATATTGTTTTTTTTTTTTTTAGTCTGAGACGAGGAACTCCTTTGCTCTCTGCTTTCTGCGAACGATACGCAAAGGGGTATATTGGAAAAATATCTCAATTTTGAAATATATATAAAGAAAAGCAAAAAAATAATAATAATAATAATTATAATGGTAAAATAGTTCGACACTATATATTTACTATTGCATTGGTCCTGCAATACAGCCAGTTTGCTTCACGGACAGGAACAGAAAAACTGCGCATTCACAAATATTTTATATGACTATGGTCAGTTTGGATATGGTCAGTCAGTTTGTCAGTATTCGGAGAATTTATAATAGAAGTGTGTTCGTCTGTGCGATAACATATGGTCGCTGGCCTGTTCAAGAAGGCTTCACTTTGTTGTTATAACAAATTTCGATTCAGTCCTGCATATTTGAACTACGTAGATAGATGTAACGAAAAAATCAGGCTTGAACAGGTATATCACGAACTCATAACTTACCAGCTCCCAGCTAGCTTGATGGCTCAGTTGGTAGAACAATGTACCGGTATCGCGGCAGTCTTAAGCTTTGTAGATGTGATGATCATTCTATATCCTTTGACCTTTCTTCGCAGTTCAACTGCAAATGATCTTTTATATATCCACTACCTTTTTTACCATCTAGCCATAGGGGTATGTCTATATTACGAACTCACAACGAGACCAATGCCCAATTGGCTTGATAGCCTAGTTGATAGAGCACTGCACCGATATTGCAAGGATTTTGAGTTCGTATCCCGTCTAGGCCTGGATTTTTTTTTTTTTTTTTTTTTTTTTTTCAGTTTCGGAAAGAGATTTACGGTTAAGATAAGATATGGAGATACGTAATTAAGAAACTTGCCACGAAAAAAAAAAAAAATCATTTCTAAGTATTCGTGTACAACTGTTCTCGCTTACTAAGACTTTATATTTTAATCGAACAAATATTCATGTATATTGATAATAAAATTATTTACTGCAATTACGCATGTTACCCTAACCAACAAATTAGATCTAACCACGCAAGTAAATCAAACCAGATCTAGAGTGGAAGATGACCGCAAGCAAGTCGGAGTGAAAGCTACATGTAACCGCGAGCAAACAGGAGTGACGCACCGCAAGCAAACTAGATTGAAAACTAACCACGACAAACAACAGTAGAAACCAATGTAAGTAGAAGTGTAAACTAGTCGATTACAGCTCGAAATTTAGACTCCTGATCCCGACTCGAGTCCCGGACTCAAAACCCTAACTTGGGAATCTAATTTGAAATCCACTGCTCAAAGTTCTGACTCAAAGAATGAAAATCCTCACCAAAATACCAGCTGTCATTTCGTCTAAGTGCCTCGTTTCTGCTGACTCGCTTTAATTTCCTCAGTGAAAATGGTCCATATAAAAATATTGAAAACGGAAAGTAGGTTATATTTTAAATTTTAGGAATAGGAGATTTTCATCGTAAGTTAAACGTAATTACGGTTGAAAATGGTTTTTCGAAACATTTTATGCCATTTGAGAGAGATTTCCAACGAGTGACGAAGCACATTAGGTTTTATTGAGGTTTTAAGAGATGAAAAGTGCCGGGACTAACACTGAAACAATTATTTTATTTATGTCATTGTTTTGATATTCGTCCTCTAAATGCGGAAATACATTAAAAGTTTGGGAAAAAAAATCGTAAAGTGGACAATATAAAGTCATTACGAATTAAGAAAAATCCAGTAAAACTGGTTTATTGCGGAAGTGCAAATTCATCAAACCAATTGACACAGCTACCAAGAGATTGCTTCCCCTCAGTTGAGCTTGACATCGCCACAAAAACATATCACTTGACAAATAGGAGAATAGTAAGTAGTTACTAGTAGCAATAACATCACCCTTTATAAGTATTGCGAACTCCTTTTGTTTTTCTTTGTTCTAGAATCTTATTACGTTTGCTGTTTGACTCTTATTTTATTTTTCATTTTCTTTTTCCTTGGTAGATGTTGAGCGCAGTTCTTGCCATATTGTCATTCACAACAATGCTCAAAACAGAGGAGTTTGGCGTTTTCTTTGAAATCGAAGAAGACTCTTTCTTCGTAGATGAAGATGCTTTTTGGATTCGAAAGGTCGACTCGTTGTTTTCCTGTTCCCAGATGTGTGCAAGGAAGGCCGTTTGTAAAAGTGCAAATTATATCACGGGTGGAGAGACCTGTTCACTACACAGAGAAACAAGAAAGATGTATCCGGACAGGCTTTTAAAACAAAAAGGTTCTTCTTACGTAGAAAAGGTGTGTCAGTCAGGAACAAAGAAGACTTTATATTAATTGCTTTTTCCAGGGGTTGCAGCAGGGGAGAAAATAATTATAATTAGTATTGGTAATCGTATGAATGCAGTACAATTAAGCATTTACATTACTAGAGATATTTGAAAATTCCCTGAAAATTGCACGAGCAGTTTAGGCGAGTGAAATTTAAAAGAACTTTCAAATATCACGAGTAATGCAAATCCTCAATTGCTCGAGCTTTCATACGATTCTCATTTACTATATGACCGGCTGAGAAAATTGCGAACACGCTTGTCAATTGGACTGTAGTGCACAGCAAATTAACAATTAGCGATAAATTGGCCTGCTCTTAGCCAATCACAAAGCAGTAGTTTTCTCAGCCATATAATAAAGGGTATAAGCATGCTAAGAAATGATATACCAGCCTCATTAAACGGTCTGCAACCCTTAAGTGGTCTAACGTTAACCAAAAGCATAAGAATTAATTACATTTTCTACTAAGGTGCTCAGGTCAGCTCTAAATAAAAAAAGGTTAATCGTTTAAATGTTTATTTAGGTCTAGACTATAAGAGCTACGGTGCTTTTTTTGTTTTTTTGTTTTTTGTTTTGTTTTGTTTTATTTTGTTTTTTTCGCGTTCGTTCATTCGTTTGTGTGTTTTTCAAATTCATTAGTCAGATGATCAATCAGCCAGTCACTCAGGCAGCCGGTCAGCTGGTTGTTCCCTGAGGCGGTCGGTCAGCCGGTGGAGCTGTAAGTCAGCTAATCGGTAACTCACGCGTATTTTTTTCTTTTCAGGTTGTTTCAGCAGAACCTCCGGCATCCTATGGTTTTCAGAACGACTCTGACGAAATTCCTACTTCACAGGGTAAGCTCTAGCTAAACGTATTTCTTATATCTCCTCAATTTGTGATGAGTTTTGCAAACCACTCTTATAGATTTCATTTTCTGTAAGGAGTCTGAGGAGGTTAGGTAAATACGAATGCAATCGCTTACGGAATGGTTACTGAAAAGAGCAAACCGTAACCACTGATTCCTACATAAACAGCAGTTATTAAGTAAAACTCCGATCCTGCACTGCAGGAGAAATCTAACCCTTCCGCTAGAATTCGTGAAAAACACTCTTGTTAAAGTCTTGGTCTCTTCAGGCATCTAGATAAAGTGCACACCACATAAACCTTTGTTACTGCATAAATGACATACGTCACTGCATTCTCTCTATAGATACTACTCAACCACCCGTCCTTAGTTCGTGCTGGTTACTTAGCTATTGGAATCCACAATTGTCTTCGGGTGTTTATTGGATAGATCCAGGCTATGAATCTGAGAACGACGCTTTCCAGGCTTACTGTGACATGGACACTGACGGAGGAGGATGGACTCTAGTGTGGAGCTATACATTCGCTAATTATAGTCACTTCACAGATAAATCAAACGCAGTTACTCCCAGACCCAACTGGCCAGCTACCCTGGGAGTAGATGTCCCCATCTCGACAACTACTCCACTGAGTGAAACAGACTACAACGCCATGGACTTCTCGCGTTGGAAACAAATTGGCTCAGAGATACTGATCAAAAGCAACATTGACAACTGGTGGGCTTGCTATTCGTTGGGTGGAAGCTTGGTTGATTGGCGACAAGGAAATGCCGTCTGCGCGGTGGTAGGGAACGTAACTGGCACGTGTCTCTATGAAGGTACCCGCATGCTTACCATTGCGCCGAGCGAAACCTGTGGACCAAAATTCATAGCAGAAGGCCTTTTCTATCATTTTGATGGTTGTCTAAAGAATTTTTGGCCCATCCATGATCCATGTGGATTAAGCTAGGAAAACAACTTGAAAAATGTGATTAATCCACATGGGAGTATTTTCGTTCGCTAGTTAAGAACATATGTATATTTATACCATGCTATAGAAAATAAGCTAATCAGAACGCGGGAAAACCGTTGTATATTCGACATTATTGCATCCAACCCGGCTTCCCACTATGCGAACCCCGTATGACGCATGGATTGTGTTGGCCACTGTATATTCTATGCCATGATATAAGAGAGTTATGCAGCTCGTAGTATATAGCATGGAATGTCCCGCTTGTCGCTTTTATTCTCTTGATATACATATTTGCCTAAGGGCCCGTTTGGGTGCTGAAAAATGTCAAATGAAACGTTGAATAATTATCCATGGTATACCAATCAAAACGTTTCATGACCGATATATATGTAATATACTATCATATCATATCATATCATATCATATCTTATAATAAAGTTTCCATATAACGCGCGCTCTGATTGGCTGGAACAGCGTGCTTTATCAGAGCACGGGTTGATGACGGTAAGTTGGCTTCCAAATTTTTGCTTCGGAAATTTGACAAATTTGACCCAAATTAAACATCCCCTGTGACTCAGACAAACGTAATGGAAACGAACTATTTGTCTGCAGTAAATATGGCTCACAGATACCATTGTTAGCAACAATAGTGTTAAAACTGTACTAAAATAACAAGTTTTGCTAGATTCCCGCCCACAAAACACGTAGCGAAATAAACAAATTCTCAGCCTAAACAGCGCTTCGATAAAAGACATTATATTTGTTACGAAGGCAGAAATTATACTTAAGAAGTAAAACAACGACAGAAAACCGCAATTGAACTGTCTCTGTTTATGATGAGAAGCTTTATTTTAGTAAAAAATGCTCAACTGCTCAAACAGCACTTACATGCAGTGTAGTAACGCTCGTTCTCCGGTCAGCTCAGCAAAGTGAACGACGAGCGGTCAGTTCAAAGCTTGCTCTGATATTCTCTTCTGTGCTCGGAGTAGAACCAGTGGGTGCAGTTTAGTCTTTCTAACTTTTACGCTAGTTCGGGCAATCTTGCTGCATGCGGCTACAAGCCGTAAATAACTGTAGCTCCTTTCAAATTCAACTCGGCATTTCGCATTTTCATGATCATCCGCAAGCTTTGAGCTCCTCGTTTCGTAATTTCCACTGGAAAAGTGCACGTTTCCATTGGCCACAATACGACCGGATTCCTCTGGACTATACACCTTTACCTACCTTTAGATCCGTATTTAAAATTAACTAAAAAGCGAACTTTGAAGGCATCGTTCTTCTCTGGAAAGCCGCTCAAACTACTGGAAACTGAAAGCTTCGCTGAAGTACAGTTTGTGATTGACAGCTGTCGCTTCGTTAGCCAATCAAATTATTTGAGCAGTTCTAACAAGGATTGTGATTGGCTTATTTTAGCGTGCTTTATCAGAGAACAGTACATGCTGACGCCATTTTTACTCATTTGGAAAATAAAGTTTGGTTTGAAAATTCAGCCGAATGCGTGGGGAAATTATCTGATTCTTTATCATAAAACAAATAAAGAAGCCTCGACTGTGCTCTGTTTTATTTAAAGCACTTAGGAAGCGGTAGAGCACTCAAGAAGCACTCATATCATGACATGTCATGTCATGTCATGTCATATCATATCATATATCATATCATCATATCTTAGCTTATAATATCATATCATATCATATATTCGAGTTAGGCATATAAGGAAGGATAAGTAGCACTAACAGTAGCAACACAACATAAAGAAGTTCTAAAGAATTACGTTTAAAGAATTTTATGTAAAAACTTGGAAAGAAAAGTATCGTATTGAAGAATTTTACGCCAATAGGGAAATAAAACCTCAAGTAAGTCCAGATAGGTTATAAGTAAGTTATGGCATAAAAAGGTTACGACTAGCACGGTTAATAACAACAACTCAGTTTGAGTAGAATTCGTCAAGTGTTTTTGTTTATTTTGTATTATTTCATTTTATATTATTTTATTTTGTTTTATCTTATTTCATTTTATTTTATTTTATTTTTGAGTGAGTATGCCCATGTGCATTTTATTATCATCATCACACCACCACCACCATCATCATGATCATCATCGTCATCATCATTATCGTCATCATCACCACCACAACCATCATCATCATCACTATCATAGGTAATCATACGGTTTCGAGTTCAACTTGGAATTAATTTGCACGAGTGAGTTTTTTAAAAAGCTGAAGTCGTACGGGTGAAGTCGTATGAGTGCAACTTCAGCATTTTGAAAAACTCGCAAGTGCAAATTAATTCCAAATTAAACGAGAAAAATTGTATGATTACTTATCAATAATATAAACATGAAAAAAGTCGCGTGGAAAAACATTCGAAAAACACATTTTTCAAAGTTTCCACACAAAATTTCATCATTTTAAAGTGATATCAATGCCTTAGAAAATCTCCTATTGTCGTTCAGGCCAGTCATAATCTAGAATTACGATGTGTAATTTGCACTGGTGTTACACTTTTTGCATTTGTGTTACACTTGAACTGCACTGCTCTCAGCCAATCAGAATCGAGTGATGTTTTTCATGCATATTATTAATGCTATAATTTAGTGTCAAAAAAGAAAAAGTAGAAGGCAGTGCAAATTAAAACTGTAACACAGTACAAAGTTGTTTAATGCAATTTACTTCTAATGAAGTGTAAGGTATTGTAATGTAGTTAAATGTAGTTAAATGTAGTATGATATGAGTCCCGTGTTACTTGCAATAAAGTGTGTATCAAAAAAATAATGTTAATTATAATAAACTAAAATAAAGTAATCTGCATTTGAGAGTCGGAAAAAAAAATAATAAAAAATAAACGTAAATTGCTTGCTTATGTTTTCCCGCGCTCAGCTACACATGATTGCTTGAAGTTTTGATGAGTTCAATGGGTTGAGCCCTGTGTCCGTTGTGATATACCATAATGATTTTTTTTTTTTTTTGATTTTAGTTTCACGATACATAATTAAATCACAAATCACAGCACGCGTACTAACTGAGAGATATAACAAATCATCAATCAGGTCTTAATTCAGTAACTCATGAGTGACAAATGATATTCTTCGCTAAAAGTTTGACGCTAACTACTTGTGACTAATGATTTTTATTGGACTTTACGAGATCAATTGCTCCAATTTGCGTGTAGATTCCAATTTTAACTAAACTGGATATTGATAACAGTGTAAAAGACTATCACAAAGATGTCCGTGTCAATAAAATGCCGAGTTTCTGGAATTTGTACAAGGTATTTTTCAGGCTCACCTAAAGTTGCCCGAAATTTCGGCCAATTTAAACTCGAATTTTAAACTCCTTGAGAGGCCAAAGTCATGTTGTGGAGATACATTTCGAAAAAAAACACGAACGCCTACCTCGGTAAATGTCGTGGTTTTCAATCTTATCGGATAGCTTTTATACTGTGTAAAGGTGAAGGTAAGGGCCGATCTCGGTATTTTGGTCCTGCCCGGTTTTCTCTGACTATGACACTTCATAGCCTTTCTATTATCGCTTGCCTTTGTTTCATAACGAATCCCACTCAAATATGTCCACTCGTCAAAATTTGGTTTGAAGAGTTATAAATCACGATTAGGACAGGTAGCGACACCATTGTTATCATGACCAGACGGTTCGGCAGACGGTGCGATGTTCGCTTCTTACAGTTGTCTTTAAGCGGCTTACTCCTCCCTGCAGCGGGACAAAGCCCTCTAGTAAATAAGCAAGTAACAGACTTTGTTTTATGAGGGTGACACGCAACAGTAACTAACATTACTGATGAAGTTGTGGTCCTACGTCTTCGGCGTAATTTCGCAACAATGTCGTCTGTTCGTGTCTGGAGCTTGCACGTGAGACGGTTCATTCATTCGAGAAGACTTCTTGCTTTATCCACGTGCGCCATAAGCCTTCTGTTTATAGCGTCTTTTACTCACGAACTCAGCTACATTTGGAAAACATGGCGCTATCCTATGGTGACAGAAGAGTAAGTTAACATTATGTTTTTCATGTTAATTAAAAAATCTTTCTCATTTTTTTTTCGTGTCTTAGGCCCCGTCCACAAGGATCCGGATATTCTTGAATCCGCAACTTTTTCTTTCCGGGTACTGCTGTTGTCCACACGCATCCGGCGAATTCGGCAGCGGAGCCGGATATTTTTGAATCCACTCTCCACAGTGGAAAAAATAAATCCGCAACGAATCCGATGACGTGTGGATGGTAAATCCGGATATTTTGAAATCCGACGACGTAGCAAAATCGTATCCAGTCTCTTACCGAACAATAAACCAATATGGCGGAAAAACGTGTAGGCCTAGTTTCTCTAGGGTGAATCTGGATACCATCGGATGCGTGTGGACAGGCGAATTCGATTTGAATACGC
This sequence comes from Orbicella franksi, assembly GCF_964199315.1. Classification (NCBI taxonomy): domain Eukaryota; kingdom Metazoa; phylum Cnidaria; class Anthozoa; order Scleractinia; family Merulinidae; genus Orbicella; species Orbicella franksi. Next base: position 8,573,764 of record NC_138155.1, read on the forward strand.
TACTTGTGAACGGAGAAATTTTTTAATTCGGAAAAAAAAAGTTGCGGATTCAAAAATATCCGGATACGTGTGGACAAATGCATAACTAGATCGTTCAAATCGACTGAGAAATATCTGTTTTGCCTGGCTCGAACCCACTGAAAGCCTTCTTCGACTATGAGGTCAACTTTTCCCTCATCGTCAGTTAATCAGTGCAGGTGAAATAATTCTCATCTCTTGGTTATAAACCAAGAGCCCTAAGGCGATAAATACTCTCGCGTGCCTTCCGAAACCTACATGTACTTGTAATTTACAGCTAACAGCTAATTATAAATTCAAAGATTTTAAGACAAATACTACCCAATCAAATACAGTCTGTGACGTTTGTCTGGTTGTAGGAGAACGTTCCAGCCATGAGATGAAGACCTTTAACTGAATTATTTCCAATCAATCCAAAGCTGTACCTTAATTTTTATATCGAAATTATTGGTCGAACGAGATTAACTTGTTCTCTTATCCGTATTAAGGAAATTGCTGTGCCGAAGTCATTAGTGTAACTGCGTTCGCAGAACGCAGATCATAATCTTGGGCGTCCTGTGCTTTCAACCTATTTTGACAGTTTTTCGTCGAACGTCTGCATTTTCAGCGCGATTTTGAACGACGTTATATGTCATACGTTATATGCGTTGTAGCCTGAGCAGGTCTGAGCATATTAAAGCGGCTATTTAAACACTACCTCCTGGTTTACAGTTTATTTCATACCTTTAAGAACTCGACTTTGAATCGCCTTGGCTTTGCGATGTTTACTGTAGGAACAGCTATATTTTATTAGCTGTAGTTTGATTGCATTTGTTGATTAGTTCCAGTCGCGACAGATCCGGTCGAATATTGCATTTGTTTGTCTTGTTTGGAATCGGTGGAAAAGTACTCTGAAGGCTAGATTGTAGGATACCGAGCCACTCATTTACACCACATTTAATTTGAATGGTTTCTTTTGTCCCTATATGCTTCGTTCTTAGGAGTGATGAGGGATATGTTAATAAGTGGCCCAGTATTGTAAAATCGCTCCTTTGAATCAGTCGCACGGAGTTTGTTTACGATAAACGAGCACGCGATTGCAAATGTTTTCTTATATTTGTGCTTCCAGTCTAGAATAATGCACGTAAAAAAATATACCTTTACAACTTAGCTTTTACGCTTAAACAAATTACCAGTTAATGTGAAAATACTTAGTACGAAATAAGGTCAATATTTTTGTGAGGCTACGCGGAAACTGGCGCCGCACGCAACGTATCAACAAATCGTAGTTTACACAGGGATTCTATTCACTGGCATGGACTTTGACTGCTATGTTATATCTGTCTGTAAATCCTCGGTTGCTGATGAAAAATGTCGATTTTAGCAATAGAAAGAGGTTGAAAGTCAGCTGGTGAAATCATTTAAGGTATTTATATTAAAGTGACGGCGTCGAACGCACTCATAATCTTTGATTACTGATTAGTATTTATCTATATACCGCATGAGTTGGTCGAACTAATTTGCGAATATAGAGTGATTGTCAACGTTAATTAGGTGACTTGAACTGAGGTGTTTCAAAATTATTGACCTTATTTGGTGCTAAATATTTTCACATTACCTGGTAATTTTTTTAAGCGTAAAAGCTAATTTGTAAAAGTATATATTTTCACGTACATTATTCTAAGCTGGAAGCACAAATATAGGCAAATATTTGCCATCGCGTCCTTGTTTATCGTCAGCAAACTCCGTGTGACTAATTCGAATATTTCCCCTGGTGAATAAAAGTATAGACAGTATTTTCACATTGTCGTTCCTTCATTCAGGCTCACTCTTATGGATCTTGCCTTAAGACTACTTTTCCGGCACCGATTCCAAACAAAATTCGAGCGATCAATATTCGACCCGATAAAGACTGAGCAATCTGTCGCGACTGGACTAATCAACAAATGCAATTAAACTACAGCCAAAGAAATATAGCTGTTCATGGTTAACATCCCAAAGCCAAGGCGATTCAAAGTCGTGTTCCCGAATATATAAAATAAACTTTGAACTACGCGGTAGTCTCTAGCTTTAGTATGCTCAGACTTGCTCCGACTTCAACGAAAACCACAAGGTGCGCGATGGTCTTTTGCACATATGACTATGACATATGACATCATTCAAAATGGCGCAGAAAATACAGAAATTCGACGAAAAACTCTCAAAAGAAATCATCCTTAAAACAACAGGACACCCAAGATTAAGAACTGTGTTCTAGGAACGCAAAAATAAACGGCACGTAATGCATGTAGAAGCACTGACATTTAACTACCGTTTCTAAAATTTTGGCTAGAAAATTGGAAAATCAGTAAACCGGCAAACGAACGGACGCTTCAACGTAACTAGAAGTAACTGAAGGTGCAACCCGAGTGTGGAGTAAGGGGAATTGAAGAGAATGAAAAAGCATGAGAATGTAATGCAGATTTAGATTTAGATTTTCAGGCGCGGTTCTTTTTAATGATTTACTCACATCAGTAAAAGAGGCCACGTCGCTTTCCATTTTTTAAGAACTCTCTTAGTTCTCATTTTAGCCTTGAGTTTTACATCAATATAATACTTAGATATACTTTGATTGTTCTCTTTTATTGTATTGATCTAGAAAAATTGTACCTCATAGATATGTAATTTCCTTTTTATAATAATTTTTAAACTCCTTGTACATAACTTTGCGGTAATTTTTAAATTCTGAATTTTTTATCATGTAGTCTTAATTTTACGAAGGGCCCCTTTTGATACCAGCCTATTACTGATGGGGCTACCCTGCCTAAATGAAGATGACTTGACTTGACTTGACTTAAGGAGTGGCGGGACTGAACAAAATCATTCATGTTGTTTCTGTTGACGCTGACTGTAAGTGTAGGTAATCATACGGTTTCGAGTTCAATTTGGAATTCATTTGCACAAATGAGTTTTTCAAAAAGCCGAAATTGCAGGAGCCGCTTCGGCGAGTGCAATTTGAACGAGAAAAACTATATGATTACTTATTGATATTATAAACTTGAAAAAATTTGCGTGGAGAAAGTGTCGGAATATCTTTTTTGAAGCCCTTTTTTCCATTCGAGAAAACTTTTTTCCAAGTTTCCGCTCAAAATTGTCCTCATCATTTTTCGTGATATCATTGGCTTAGAAAATTCCCGATTGTCTTTCAGCCAATCATAATCCAGAATTATGATGTGAAATTTGCACTGGTGTTACACGTTTTGCACTGTTGTTACTCTTTTTGCACTGGTGTTACACTTGAACTGCACTGCTCTGAGCCAATCAGAATTGAGTAATTTTTTCATGTATATTATTATTCAACGTTATAAATTCGAAACCCCTAAATAGCACTAAAAGAAGTAATTTGTCTCCCCTAACTTTTGATTATTAGCTATTTAGCGATGTTTTCAGCTCTTAAGGCGGGACTTAACCTAAAATTCTGAAAGAAATTCGAAGTTTTGTTTTTTACGGAACTCGAATCTTAAGGTATTGAAGTTTTATTTTGACAAGTACTGTTACTGTAAGTTTAAAGCTCGTTTTCTCAAAACGAGTTATTTTCGCCTTCCAGAAAAGATATCTTGAGAAGGATTTATTCAATTGAGTTAAAATCTTCGGGATTTGTTGTTTTGAGTACGTTCTGTGGGATAAGCATAGAACTTTTCCATCCAGTGCATTCTGTCAAAGTTATGTATTGAAACGTATGCTAGATTTTCTGTATCAGATTTAACTGGTCATCATTTCACGTGTTTTTAACTTTTCAAAATCCCTATGCTTATCCCAGCAAGCTGTTTGTCTTCTTTTGAAAAATGTAAAAATTATTCATTTTGATCAGTTCTTGTAGTACTTATCTTTTCTCAAGTAAGCTTTGGCATTCCTGTCTGCTTGGTTTCTGATCCAAAATATGGCCAAAAGGATGTTTGTGTGATGTACACAGCATTACAATGATCAAGAATTGAATGTTGTTTTGTTCAATCACTACTCGTTTAATGTAACATATTGGCACATTGCAACATAAATACAGTAAAAACGAGCTTGTAAGGAGCTACATGTTTTGAAGTCTGGAAAAATAGGTTCTTGTATTTTGGGGGCAATCATTGGCAATTTAGGCTATGTGGGTTTTTAATTAGGTTTTTAATTTCTATGAAGGAGATGAATTAGTTGAGTACTAGAAAATAAATAAACATAGGTTTGAACCATTTGGTCCTTGAGCATACAGCAGTTATTCACAATTGTATTATTATCATTATCATTATCATTATCATTATCATTATCATCATCATTTTCATTTTCATTTTCATTTTCATTTTCATTTTCATTTTCATTTTCATTTTCATTTTCATTTTCATTATCATTATCCTTATCCTTATCCTTATCATTATCATAATTATTATTATTATTTTTTGTAACTGTAAATTTGCAATCTCAAAGTCTCACTCCAAGGCTAAAATGTTTATCCTAATTTAAGTGTAACCTAGATCTTGCTCGGCTAAACAGCTTCTCATATTTTTGGGTATTAAAATGGCAGATGCCAACAGGTTCTTACACCACTAGGTTCTTATATGCGGCTTTTTTACTGTAACATTAATCTGCAAGGATGACCAACAGGCTTGGTCATCACTGTCTTGACTATTGTGAAACGTATATTGCATATTGCGTGCATGGTTTTTACTGCCTATAGTTGAAAACTCAGATGCTCTGATATCCATGTGAAGTAAGACCAATACACTATTATTAACCATTTCAGTGTTTTGCGAACAGAAAAGAAAAAAGGGTGAATTAATAATCAGATTACAAATTATGTATAGTAAATTTGAATCATTAATTATAAAATTATTACTTTCAAACTAATAAACCATTTAAATATATTTCATCACCTCATTAAATCACTTAATACGACTTCTTATAGTTTTGAAGATATTGCATCATATCGTCTCTTTTATTTACAAAAATTCCAATAGTATAGCTATTCAATTTCCAGTACGATAACCATGGATAGCTCATGAATAGCAATGACCTGTGGTTTTTCGAATTAAAACATTATAAACCATAAACTCTTCAACCAAGTTTATTTTCTTTTAACAGGCAACAAAAAACAGTAGAAAACACAAACAGCAGTGGAGCAAGTGTAAACACGTGTTTTCCCATACAACACGTCCTCTTTCTCAAGACGCACAAAACAGGTTCCACCTCAATCGCCAATATCTTTTTCCGTTATGGCGACTCACGGAATCTTACCTTTGTACTTGGTCAAGACACGCTGATTGGCTGGCCTCGTCGCTTTCAGGTGTCTTTTTCGTTGCCTTTAGAGAGACCTCGACCGCACTTTCTTTGCAGTCACGCCAGGTACAATCAAAAACCGATGAATTATCTCTTTCCAAAGCCGACTGCCAAATACGTGACAATTCTCCGAAGCCCTGTGGACCAGTACGAGTCGGTTTTTAACTATATGGGGTTGGGCAATATTTATGGATTCGACAGAGATCCCAGAAGTGCTTTAGAAACATTCCTTAGCACTGGTATCGAATTGAAAGACTTTTTCAAAACAGCATCTACGCGCTTGGCCCGAAATCCTATGTCATTCGATTTAGGATTGGCCTACAAATTTCACCAGAATGTTACAGCTACCAATAACTACATCGCATTTTTGGATAAGGAGTTTGACTTGGTTATGATCACAGATTACTTCGATGAGTCAGTCGTGCTGCTAAAACGCTTGCTTTGCTGGGAATTAGATGATATTCTTTATTTTAAATCTAACGAGAGACAAGACAAAGAGAGAGCTGTGGGTTTGACTGACCAAGTTAAAGACAATATCAAGCGATGGAACGCAGCCGATGAGTTATTGTTCCAGTACTTTAACCAAACGTTTTGGCACAAAATAGAAAAGGAAGGTAAAGATTTTTATGATGACCTGGCAGCTTTTCGCCGGAGGAAAGAACAAATCAGTCGCTTATGCTTGACAAATGGAACAATTCTTCAACGGCATTACCGTGACAAGTACGTCAAGGCTGTTTCTTTAAAGCGGAACTTGAGGGCAGAAACAAGAGAGCAATGCAAAAGAATGACAAGAAGCGAAAATTTGTATCTAGCGTATTTAAGAACGAAACGATCGTTTGGCTCGTTTGCTCCTTTGTGATCCACTACGGAGCCAAACGGGCTACTAAATACATAGACGTGGAACTTAACGCATATATACCTGTAGATTATTGCTCATTCTTTCATTCACTGCCGAGCCAAACTAGCCACTGAATAGGTAGACATAGGACTTAACGCATATCATTAGATTATTCCCGGTTCTTTTTTTTTACTGCCGAACCAAGCGAGCCACTAAATATGCATGTATGCACCTTTAAAAGTGGCCCGGTATTGTGCATGCAGTTTTTAGCCACGATCAAAGACTGAAGCAAAAAGCCTCAGTCTTTTGCTTGCTTATTTTTTTTTTTCTTTGTTTGTTTGTCTGTTTGGTAGTTAAGAATTGCTCCATGCTTAGCGTGCGTATATCGAGTTATGGATGCTTGCGGGAAGTTTGGAGAGCAGGAGAGAAGCGTAAGAGTTGCTCGAGGCGCAGCTAAGAGCAACTCTAGCTTCTTGAGTGCTCTTCAAACTTCCCAAGTATATCCATAACTCGACACATGCACAGCTAAAACCATGAACCTTTTTTTTATAACATAGCGACAACAACAACTTGGGCGCTAAAACATGTTTTGTTTGTGGTTGACTTCAAAGTTCTCATTGCACGGTGACGGAAAACAAATTATCCCAATGCCTGGTTAAATACGCGCCAAAATCAGTGGAGCAATAATTAACGAAAACGCCTTGTCTGGTTTCTAAAATTGTCAATGCAGAATTTGCTTCTTCGATATAATTATTAAGAAAATGTATGCAAACAAAGTCAAAACACTCGAGTTTTAGTGAACATCTTAGCTTTAGTGAACATCTTGGCAAAATTCAAAGGCTCGAAGTAGGGTTTGTATTATTCAGAATGATGCTCACTTTGCCGAAGCTTAGATAAAAGGAACTCGCATTTTAACTCCACGGAAAGTTTGCAGCTAAAATGAAACTGCACACGTCATGTTATAAACGCACGGCCGTGCGCTCATAGAGATTTCTACCATGATGGCTCAACAGGAACTAGGAAGGACTTTGCCATAATTTACAATGTGTATTAGTTTAACTCGCTAAGTTAGTTCTGCTTTACTTTGTTTTTTCGTTTGATTGGGCCGCGCAAAGTTATTTGTTGTTCAAAGCCAGATTAAGCTAACCCAGTATAAGCGAGAATTATGTTTTTTAGTTCTGTAACTTTTGTGTAAGGTTGATTTCCGGCTTATATTGAGTGATCTCAAACTACACAAAACATGAGCAATGAAAAAACATTTCTAACGAAGGAAAATTAATACTTCGGTGAATTTTTAATCGTAGGTTAACAACCCGTCCCAGGGTGTTAATTTTTGTCATTTCGCACATTATTTTCTAAACTTCGACGATCTAAACCAGGTTTAATTTGATATCATTTGCATGAAACAGATAACAAAGCTTCCCTCTCGTAATTTGACTACATTTAACTATTTAAAGTTTTGATCGATTGTCACATTAAACTACAACAGTTGAAGAGAAAGGCTAATAATAAAGTGTATTATCGTTTGTCTCACGATGTAGTCACTTGAGATGTAGACCGCGACGTTTTGACTGCTTACTGCTAGTCTTCTTCAGGCACAAACAACCCCAAGAAGAGAGCCCGTCGCGGAATTTTAAATCCACCACCGTTTTACCTTAGGTCCAAGGAGTTTCGGAGTCTCTCCGCCGCTGCCTAGAACAACAAGGCATTCGCACCGTCTTTAAGTCCGACACGACACTTCGGTCACACTTAGTGCGACCAAAGGACACCTCAACCCGGCTAAACAAGATGGTGTTGTCTACAGGATTCCCTGTGAGTGCGGCATAGTCTACATCGAGGAAACAGGGAGATCTATGCAGGAGAGGATCAAAGAACACGACCGGGATATACGACTCGCCCAAACCCAGACCTCCGCCGTTTCTGAACACACCCACGAGACCGGCCACTATCCTATCTCGAATGAGGTCAAGTTTATTGATCGAGATCCTCACTGGTACACACGTAGGATCAAGGAAGCTATTCACATAAGACTTCACCCTAAGAACATCAACAGGGATAGCGTAATTGACATTCCTGAAGCATGGATGCCCACGATCAAAAAAACACGGAGGACGGTACAACAGCGGACCACTGATGGAACAGCTACTCGCCCGATGAATAACAACAACCCTTTCCTCGACAGAAAGGCTAAATACGTACATAACTGGGTTGGTGTGTGAACTGGAACTGACAAAAGCTAGAACTCAAACACTTATTATGTCAACAACTTAAAGTAAACTTTGACAATTAAAAAAAATTGTCTTGGATCTTAACAAAATGTTCAATGCATGCTACTTTCCTTAGCCCGAAATCTCAGCATTTTAAAATTTTTCTTGCACAAAATCACCTCCTCCCAAGACCCCCAATCTCTCCCTGAAATCAGAACTTCTACCTAAAATACAACAGACTAACACAACATTCTTCCCAGCTTGAAAACACGGCTGCTGACACAGACCTCTGGTTCTGAGGCTGTCTTAGTTAAAACTGCAACAGTACTTAGTTGAGAACACAAAAAAATGGAGATTCTAGGTCATTTCAGACACCAATTTTGTGCATTTTAATTAAATAGCCTGTTATTTACAGGGCATGATTCAACCCTTCGACAGTTAGTTTGTAACAGAAAAACATTGATCAATAACCTAGGCCAATAGAGTTTCTTTCATATAATATCCATTTCCCAGTTGTCCCGATTAAGAATGTTCATTACGTTTTCCCTCAATTCCACAAAGTTAGCATGTGTGGATGGAATTTCCAAAAGGGGCCCACAGGTGTGGGCAATGGGTCTTGCACTCAAGCCCTCGCACTTACTTCTATCTTCTTGTCAATCATAATATCCATAACTGTTGTAAATCGCAAAAACTGTAGGAGTTTTGGCATCTCCAGACCTATTACAAATCGCTGAAAAAATTTAAATGCATCTCTCTCTCCTTCACTTTGTAGATTTGAGGTGAGACAAGATAGCACCTTTTTCGTTGTAGGTTTAAGACGATCTATTTCAGCCCTCAACGGCTGAAATATTTTGGAACTGGGGATACTGTTTCAACTGCTGTACAAAAGGTTGCAAAGATGAAATCATGAGATGTGGTTTCTGAACTAGTTCCTGCTTGGAAATTTCAGGAATTACTTGGCTAAGGTTTTCAGTGGTAACCACACTTCGACACTTGAATCTTTCAAGAAAATCAGTAAATTCATCATCATCTGGAAGATGATTCTTCCTTATAATTTCTACAATGAACTCTTCCTCCACTGGGAATAGGTATTTTGTAAATGAATCAACAAACATGGAATCTGGAACTTGGTTGCCAAAGAGGCAGTAGCATAAAAAAGCCTTTGACAAAAAGGAGGGAAAATAGAGGACAGACACAAACCCTTACACTAAAATTCTCTTTACAGCCTCAAACTCCTCAACAAAGTGGTTATGTCTAACAAAAGGAACCCTTTCTCTCTCTCCTATAGTCATGGAGATAGAAAAGTCACTCCAGAATAAAGTGCACACTTCACAAATTACCCCAACACCCACATTTTGTTCAAACTCTCCCTTTTCATTTGTCACTTTAAAATCAATATTACAGTTCATTACACTTGGGTCTTTAAAACGTTCGATAAATTCAGTTGTTATGCACGATCCTTGAACTGTGAGAACTCTCTCTGGAAGATATCTTGACGAAGAGGGACATGGAGAATCCTGCTTTACAGAGCCTTCATCACGACTGCAATTCTCTTCATTTGTAAGCCTTGGGTAACTGGTTTCAACAGCCACATTGCTATGCGATCCTTCTCCCTCTGTTTCAGCCCCACCATTTGATAGTAAGGCTACCCGCCTAAATCTTATTCCATCCATAGTTAGTAAAACTGGGTTTTCTGGTGTTTCTGGGATTTCTGTAGTATATGGATTCCCCCCATCAGCGATCCTAGAAACCTCATATTCTCTGTTCTGCTCACATCGAATGCATTCTTCACCTTCCAAATACGTAGAGCTACATAATAAACAAACAACGCGCTTATCAGCATCTGATGCTACCTGCGAAGTATTCAGGTTGACTGGCCGTTGAAAATTTTCCTCGTCTGCTTTAAGTTGTGAAAAGAATGTGTCTTGCCGCTGTAATCTTAGATAGAGGTAAGTTGTCGACGGATAGAGTCCATTTTCCTTTAAATAACTTTCAATAGTTACTTCACCAGGAAATCGAATAATGGCCGTTTGGGTTGTGTCGCAAATATCTAGGAGCATGTCGTCAACAGAGCCAGCGAAAGCACTTTTCCCGCCAGGGAAAAACATTGCAGTGGCTTTTTGCTTCAGGTCTTCAACTGTGGGAGGTTCCGACGCAATATAAGCAACGAACCGATTTGCGCCACCATTCTTCTGACGAACAGGAACAAAAACTTCTGACTTCTTGTCGTAATGAATCCAGCGAACTTGGATTCGATGTTCTTTATTGGTCTTTCTTTTTTTCCCTCTTGACTGACCTCTGATGCGGTCGAGCAATCCAGACAGTAGGCTTACCGTTGCTTGGTTTGGTTCACGGGTCGCTGCTTTAGAACTCGTAGAGGCAGATTCACCCTGACGTGTTATTTCCTCTCGGACGGTTTGCCTTATTATAGTATCCATCGTTTAAAACGCCAAGCACTGCCAAACTCAAACTAGAGGACAACTTTGCCGCCTTCCAAAATGGCGGGAGAAAAACACTCGCCTGTCTCAGTTCCCTTATGTTAAGTTCCAGTCTCTATCGTCCAACCGAAAAATCACAACAGAACTGTTTCAAAAATCACAACTGAACTGTGAAAAATCACAACTGAACTCTGAGCCTTCTGGGCCATCGTACAAGTCTCTCGTGCGCGGTACTTTTTATGTGAAAATGAGTTTAATCATAGTTAATTGAGAGGAATCCATGGTTATGAAGCCCCACAAACATCAAAGGAGCAAACAAAGATGCCAAGATTTATGTTGGAAGATCCACGACGCGTGCACAATCTTTTGATTTGCACTTATTCACTATGCATGGATTACGTAATCAAAAGGTTTCTATTGGTTAGTTCCACTGTCAGAAGTAAACAACTATTGTGTTTTGTTTACGGTCAAGACAAAAAAGCGAACGAAAATATACAACAAAACTTTTTCGCGTTTCATAACCATTCCTCTATGTCTCATTAGTTAATGGCAAACCGTCTACCCGTCAAAGTTTGGTTTGACGAGTTATCAATCATCATAAACCATCGGTCGGTATCAAGGCCATCGTTATCATGACCAGATGGTTCGGTGTTCGCTCTTCAAGCGGTTACACTTTCCAACCTTACCCCTCGCAACAGGACAAAGCCCTCCATTCCTCAGCGTAATTTCGCAGTAATGCCGTTCGGTCATGCCGGGACCTTGCAGCTGAGTCGATTCACTCCTTTGAGAAGTCTTCTTGCTTTAGCCACGTGCGCGACAGGTCTTCTGTTTATCGCGTCTTTTACTTACGAACTTGGCTATCTTTGGAAAACACAGCGCTATCGTATGGTGACAGAAAAGTAAGTGAACATTATATTTTTTCATCTTAATCAAAAAAACTCCGTCAATGCGTTTCTTAGATGTCAACTTCAAGTTTACGGTGCGTAGTCAGATCGTTCAAAATCAACTGTTAAATGTTTGTTTCCATGGCCCAAGCCACTGAAAACCCTCTTTGACGATGAGGTCAAATTTTCCCTGGAAGTTAATTAAAGGTGAAATAATTCTTGTCTCTTGGTTTTCCAACCAAGAGCCCTAAGACGATTAATATGATCGCGCGCCTTCCAAATTGCAAATTACAGCTAGCGGCTAATTGTGAATTCAAAAATGATAGAATAACTTATACCTAAACAAATACAGTCTGTGACATTAATTGCTTTTAGTATGAGAACCTTCGAGCTCCTGACTCTTAGGCCAAGAAATTGATACTTATAGCTGAATTATATCCAATCAATTCAAACCGCTTCTTTTTTTGTATCGAAATTATTGATCAAGCAAGATAAATAATAGTAATTGGACCGAGTGGAGTACAATTTAGGGAGTAATCGCGCGAGTGATTTAAAACTCGGACGAGCGCGGAGCGCGAGGCCGATTTGAAATTACGAGCTTCAATACTCCCTGAATTGAAAGACACGAGGTCCAATTACTAATTAATTGTATCTATAACAAATTTCGGAATCAAAATGTCTTTTCAGAACTTGTTTTGAGCAAAAACGTATGTAGCGCGTTTCATAAGTTTTTAAAACTGTAGGAAACATCGCAAAGAAAGCCATTAAAGCGAACGCAATTGAAGTGCGAGTCACGTGGGTATCAAATTACAGGTGTCCAATTACAAAAAAGTTAAAATTGGATACCTGTAGTTGGACACTCACGTGATCGCGCGCCGATTACGTGGCAAACAGGCGCGCGGAGAATCAATCACGATCGAGAATTTCGTTATAGATACAATTAAACTTCTTGTCGTATCCACGTTAAAGAAATTGTTGTGCTGAAGTTATCAGTGTTCAGCGTATATCACAATATTGCATATAATAATATATGTTAAATTTTTCGGTTAACACGGTGTTCCGTTGCAAGTTTTCTAAACGTGTATACCCCATTTACTGTTAAACGTGAAAGCCGTTTATATAACTTTTGCCAGTCCCAAAAAATAGACACTAGTAAATTGAATACCGAACTGCATTTTCCCCTGTTTTAACTGTTACAAAAGTAGGTCCGCAATGTGTACATGTGTGGCGTACAAAATTGAGCTGCTTCGACGGGAAGCTTGCTGCAAAATAAAAATTCTTTAGTACGTATTAAAATAAGCCCAAGTAATCTCTTTTTGAGTCGATAATTTAAAAGAATATTTACTCTCGAACGAGATTAGTCGGGCTAGTAATTTAAATGCATACAAACTAACTTTAAATTGACAGCCATTTATAAATAGGGTCTATTAAGTTTCTGTTGGCGGTTTGCACTGTCACGTAGTCAAAAATAAAAATCATAACCATTTGATAAATTACAACAAGAATCTGGGATATGATAGACGATTGAAAACTAAATAGCCTTGCCAAGATTTACGTCTGTGTGGTCAGTTTTTTCACTCGCGCCGTGTTTCATCCAAATTTATAGAGCTTTGTATGGAGTCGCCATGTCGGTTCCCCTCCGAGGGGCACTAACATGGTGGGTGTTCCGAGGGGCACCAACAACAACATTTTGACAGCAAAGGTTCCACATGTAGCCTTGCTTTGAAGGTCAGGATTTTGGGAACTAAAAAGCATCGTCTTCCATCGTGGTCTGATAAATTCAGTAATATACTTTTGTTTACGTAACCAAGTGAACTGAGTTCTGAGGTTTGTAGGTTGATTGGATAAATGAATGTAATAAATTAATCTCTGCCCTGTTAAGTTTTATAATACCTCTAACCTGAAAAATATGTGCACCTTTGAGTTTAGTCAACTATAGAGAGTAGCCCCTGAATTATTTCCAAACAAGTTGGAAGTCAAATTAAACAGCTGCATGACAACTGAATGCAAGAAAGAAGCCATCGTGGCCAATTCTGTAGGCATCTTGGATGTGGGGCCAAGGAGAGGGGAAACGCCATTATGGAAGCTGGTCAGCCAACGAAGTCCCAGGAATCAATTACGTCTTCTGTAGCGATTGCAATAGTCGAAGTGAGGAGAACAAGTTTTAACCCACTTGAGACATCTCAGTTCAAAACGTCCAATTAACATCGATGATCATTTTCGCAAATACGCAAATTAGTTTAATTTCAGAGCTGCACTAAGAGTTTCCAGCGATCTGATTGGTCGAGCGAGTTCTTATATGACGTTATATTAACTGCGCCAGGCGGTGATTATTAAGCTTGCCACCTTTGTTATCTCGTCAAGTAAACATGGCGGACAGTTGCTGAATGAGTTCATTTATTCGGAAGACATCACTCCAAGTCCGGGATATTTAACAATTATTCCATGAGCGCGCGTTGGCTATAACCAATCTCATATCCAACAAGCGCGAATGGAATAATTGTTTTATTAAATTCGGTGCGTTTGTATTCTTGGAAATTACAGCTTAATTTTATTGGATTTTAGCTTTTCAAAACGACCGGAAGTCGACGTGGCAAAAACAACAACAAGTGGGAAATCACATGACACGCGCGCCGTCTGTAAAATTAGTTGAATGAAAAATTTAAAAGCGAAGCAAGCGAATTTGCTGCATAAAATTGCAGTCAAGTAGAATTCAAGGAACGTCTATCAAATGAAGGAGATGTAACCCTGATCAGAAAGCTTGCAAAGCGTTCAAGTTCCAGTCATGGAGAAGAGCCGAATAATTGTGCATTTGCACATTGCCGTTGATGCTGCGGAAACCTTTGATCGCCATGTGACAAAATTATTCTCGACAAGACCTCTTTCAGGATTCCCTTGCTTTGAAAGCCTTGGCATTTCGAACTGTACGTGTGGAGCTCACTGTTGGCAAGATTCTGCAGATTCAGAGTCAGGGACAAAAACTATCTTAGCGTCAGATTCATATTCAGAATCTCCGAGGCCACCCTGATGGTTTTTCGTGGGTGGTAAAGAACCGGGTTTTCTTCGGTTCAGCTCAAAACACTGAACTCCTCGAGGTGTTTTTCGCAAGGAAAGAATTGTTGGCGCTAGCTGTCGTTGTTCTCTCGTCCTCGTCGGCCAAAAAAGAGACCGAGATGAAACTAGGTCGTCCTCTGTAGCTGTGCGGGATTTTTGCTCTCGGCCGATCCGAGCTTGCTTAAGTCGAACACTTTCCTCATCTGCTGATTGGAAATTGTTTTCTTATGGACTACGCCAGTAATGATGCCTGTTTTCCTGAGGCCTTTTATAAATGCATATGCTCTAATAATTTATTTGCCTGGTCTACGATAATGGAAAACGGTTTGTTGTGCAGCGGCGTGCGAAGAAAATGATCAACTGGCGGCTCTAATGGATTTAGTCAATGAACTTTTGCAAATAGGTGTCGTCTTTCTTCCTCGCAGACGTGTAAAACCACTTCAAACAAACATTCAGTTCTTCTTTTGACATTTCTTATATCGGTTTCAAAAATTTGGGGCCACCTGGACTAGCAAGCCATTCTGTTAAGGTAAACATTGTTTTTGTTACATAATCTTCATGAATGCGTAAAATCTTGACGGTCATATTTTAATTTTGCAGCTTTTAAGAGAAACTTAACGTATACGTACCGTTAAATTAATCTAATCTCGAACTTTGTGGCTTTTTTGTTGTTACTGGGACGGCATTGTCCATAATTTCCTGTATTTCATCTGTAGATGGCTCACCGAATCTGTTTTTTTTTTTTTTTTCATCATTTTTTTGTCGACAAAACTTGGCTTCCCGCGAAAAAGTTTATGCCGAGCAACATTTACCACATTTATTTCCATAAAAGGTCAAACGCAGGTATAATGGCTGGTAACCGTGATCCAGTGAACCAATCAGAAAGCTAGAATTGCATTATCCGAGGCTGAGAATTTAATAATTGTACATATTTGAAAGGATGGAGCATTTTCAAAATGAATGCTGCCGCCATTCGACCAAAAATCCTTCTAGGAAGTCGTATTCAAGGCATTATGAAGAATCGTAAACCAGCAGTGGTTACATAGATCGCTGAAATTTATATTTCTTCAAACTAAACGTACTTATTTTTAGATGATGACAACTGTGAATGAAGTCATCAACGATGAAACAAAGATGCCAGATGAATTTATTTTTCGCAGTGTTTCACTCGTTTGGCTTACCGCCGAACTCGACGAGTGAATTAATTCACAATCGATGTACATGTAAGATTATTATTATGAATAAAACTACGGCTGCATGAACAATTGCGTCTCAGCTTTTATGTTTTTAGTCTGTTATTCTCTCTTTTTAGGTGTGAAATCATACGTAAAAAACTATTCGGCTCAGGTTCAGTGAATATTGGTGAATATTCGTCTCGACGTCGTCTCAGTGAATGTTCACCAATGTTCACTTCGCCTTCGTGAATTAAGCGACCATGTAACAAAACACATAATCACAATACATAATCACAATACATAATCACAATACATAACGACGTTTGAGGCGATTTTCCGAACATGTTATCAAAAATGATATCTTCACATGTGCTAGAATTTTTTGAAGAAATTAAAAATTCGAGACAAAGCAATGGTTTCTTACCTTAAAGTTATTTTTTAAGACCAATTTTGTGTTTAATTTAGTCTCGCTCGACTGCCGACGGTGACTGCTCGAGTATTTTTTTCTGAGTCATTTTCTAAAAAAGAAACAGCTTTTTCTTTCTTCTTCCTGCTTCTCGTACCAGTTCAATGCCTCGACAAGATTCTTTTGTAGCTTATCGTTCACCCAGTCACATAAAATATTATCTAAATCTTCAAACTAAGTTTCCACCATTTTAAAACACGGGGGGCGGGGGGAACTTTGTAATGATGACGTCAATGGCGCGTCGTCTGACCTCTAATAGATCACAGGCGAGAACCAGACAAACTGCGAGAAAAATGTGACTTATTATATTAAAAATATATATTCATCTATCAAACAAATCTATATTGATCCAATATTGAGTTGGTGGTTTAGAGGACTTTCATCAAACCAACAGAGGTAGAATTAAAAACTATTTTAAAAAATCTTTTTAAGTATTTACTGACAAACATTAAAAGCTATCAACTCTACAACCAAGTTTATTTTGTTTTAACAGGCAACAAGAAACAGTAGCAAACACAAACAGCAGTGGATAAAGTGCAAACACGTGCTCTCCCAGAGAACACGTCCTCTTTCTCAAGACGCACAAAACAGGTTCCACCACAATCGCCAATATCTTTTTCCGTTATGGCGACTCACGGAATCTTACCTTTGTGTTTGGTGGCAACACGTTGATTGTCTGGCCTCGTCGTTTTCAGGTCTCTTTTACATTGCCTTTAGAGAGACCTCGACTGAATTTTCTTTGCAGTCACACCAGGTACAATCAAAAACCGATGAATCATCTCTTTCCAAAGCCGACTGCCAAATACGTGACAATTCTCCGAAGCCCTGTTGACCAGTACGAGTCGGTTTTTAACTATATGGGGTTGGGCGATATTTATGGATTCGGCAGAGATCCCAGAAATGCTTTAGAAACATTCTTTAGCACTGGTATCGAATTGAAAGACTTTTTCAAAACAGCATCTACGCGCTTGGCTCGAAATCCCATGTCATTCGATTTAGGATTGGCCTACAAATTTCACCAGAATGTTACAGCTATCAACAATTACATTGCATTTTTGTCTAAGGAGTTTGACTTGGTTATGATCACAGATTACGTCGATGAGTCAGTCGTGCTGCTAAAATGCTTGCTTTGCTGGGAATTAGATGATATTCTTTATTTTAAATCTAACGAGAGACAAGACAAAGAGAGAGTTGTGGGCTTGAGCGACGAAGTTAAAGACAATATCAAGCGATGGAACGCAGCCGATGAGTTATTAATTACTCCAGTACTTTAACCAAACATTTTGGCACAAAATAAAAAAGGAAGGTACAGGTTTTTATGATGACCTGGCAGCTTTTCGCCGGAAGAAAGAGCAAGTGAGTTGCTTATGCTTGAAAAATGGCACAATTCTTCAACGACAATACAGTAACAAGTACGTCAAGACGGTTTCTTTAAAGCAGAACTTGAGGGGAGAAACAAGAGAGCAGTGCGAAAGAATGACGAGAAGTGAAAATTCGTATCTAGTGCAGTTAAGAAGGAAACAGTCAATGAGATTAGCAAGTCTTAGTGTAGCGGCAGCAAATGAAGAGAAGGCTGAAGAACTGACTAGCTGGGATGTGGCGATTGAGCTTAATTATGCTCCTGCATCCAAAACGACTGTACTAGGAGGTCGTCTTAGTGGAAATGTGGAGAAGCGGGAAAAAAGAGGTAGAAAACGAGGATATATTCGACACAAGGCTCGCCGGCAAGGGCGGAGTAGGGGTTTGGAAGGGGCGAGGGGTGGTGGGATAAGGAGAAAAGAAACTAGGAAGTAATTCTTTGTATCATTGAAGAGAAATACACTATTAAAACAAAACGAAAGAAACAGGGATGTAAAAATGAAATATCGCAGATCAAAGTTGTATGATGAAAGCCTCGACATTATGATATTCTAAGGTAACATAATGTAAGTAATAACTGTAGCACTTAGCTAAACTACTCGATTTTGAGAATTTGACACTTTAGTAGTTCTCCAAGCGGCAGGGGAGATCTGATCTTTGTGTTGAAAAAAATGATATCCTACATTATCAGAATGTGTTAGGTAAATGCATGTCTATTGAGGGAAAAATTCGAAATAAAGATAAGGATAAACTTTATAACCAGGGGCCCGTTTCTCGAAAACCCCGGAAACTTTTCGGGCCCCGAAAAGCCATTTTTAGTTAATCAGTATTTAATCAAAGACATAGAGTTGTATACTCCTGAAACTTTTTGTATGAAGGGAACTCTGTTCGTATTAAGAATAGGTGAAAAAAAACAAAAAAAAAAAAAAAAAAAAAAAAAAAACAGCTCTGTAATCATAAGGTTTGAGATTTTGCTACGGCTTTTCGGGTATGAAAACTTTTCGGGACCTTCGAGAAACGGGGCCCAGGTTGCTGCTTTTACTTACCACTGAAATCTCACAAACAAGAAGGGTGACAATTAAGCAAGAAGAAGAATCAACGCTACATTGGGAAAATTGAATTGTAAAAATATAAAGACAAATACCAGTTCTCAAAGGGGCTTTTACTCCAGAAAAAATGTTTTAAAATGCTGAAACAAGTAATACAAAGAAACTAAAATAACATAGTTAAAATTCTTGACTGGCTGGAGGCAGAGCAGTTGGCTAATTATATACAGACCACGCGAAATAAGGTAATGCTTGGTTGATTTGCGCCATATGTTTTTCAGTTAATGGCCTTCCGAGATGAAAAGAAGAATTCTAACTCGAGCAGAACTAGAGGGGTGCACATTTTGCACTGCGGAACGGTAAAATGGAGGGTAACAAATCGGTTGCCGTGAACTGCTTTTTCGAAAACAGGCAAGTGACAAAAAACAGTTTTTTTCTGAGCAGAAAACCCTTTTTCCTTCATATCTGGTCATGTCGAAAATTTTGAGCTCAGTCTTTTGTTTGTTTAGCTGGTTGTTTGTTTGTTTGTTTGTTTGGTTGTTTGTTTGTTTGGTTGTTTGTTTGTTTACTGTGTGTATTGTTTTGAGGAGGGACTCTCCAAGTGAGCTTTCTTCCGTGTTGTTTTGTCGTTTGGTTAACCTATGAGTAGTCTTAATGTGTGCTGGAAATGTTTCCACCGGGAAGACTAGAGTTTCTTGAAAAATAACCTGTCATCCAGAAACACATTTTAGAACAAAAAAGACAAGATTTATTTTACCAAGGTTTTGAACAATGGGAATATGGGTGAGTGAATATGAGAAGGCCAGAAAACATCTCGAAAATTTTCTTGTGATCTCAAGAGACATTGAAGACCGAAATGGCATGGTCAGGAGTAGTTCCAGTGATATACGAAATATCGTATATTTGAACTGCGTAGAAAGATGTAGAGACATCCATAATCATCGCAGTTTTATTCACAACTCAAGCGGCTGTGAAAATAAAAGCCGGAAAGAAATATGCTCAACGGGATCCCGTTCGAATTCAAGCCTGATTTTTTCGTTGTTGTTGTTTTGTTTTGTTTTGTTTTGCTTTGCTTTGTTTTGCTTTGTTTTGTTTTGCTTTGTTTTGTTTTGTTTTGTTTTGTTTTGTTTTGTTTTGTTTTTTTGTTTTGTTTTGTTTTGTTTTGTTTTTTTCCATGTGTTTAAATGGATTAGCCTCCATAATCATCGCAGTTTTATTCACAACTCAAGCAGCTGTGAAAATGAAGCAGGAAAAAATATGTTTCAACATGATCCCGTTCAAGCCTGATTGTTTTTCGTGTGTTTAAATGGATTAACCTTCTTGACGAAAGCCATAAAATTGTGTATCGATCCGTTAGAATAAAAGAAGACTTCAGACAATTGGGCCAAAAAAAATCATTGGCGAGGAGAAGAAAAATTAGGGACGGACATACACCACATGTTTCTCATGTAAACCTGTGTGTTGAATTCAGTTTCTCCCTTAGCAGTTATAGCAAAGCTAACGAATGTAAACAGAAATTTATCATCGTCAAAGCCATTATCTCAAGGAAGAGGAAGACAGCGAATTGGAAAGAAAAGCAAAGATAACAAGTGGCCCAAAATGAACCTTTCTATTTGTTACAAACCTATCCTTGCTCCCTTATTTTAACTTTCAGCTGAGAAAGAGCGCGGTTTTTTTTTTTTTTTTAACATATAGCTAAGCTCTGAGGCCTTCTATGTCAACCGGTCTTAGCTGATACCTGAGAAATGGGCTAGAACTTTGACTCATTGCTGAAAAATCTCCGAAATTTTATATGGGTAATCAAACGAAAAATTCCATATAAATAAAAAAAAAACGAGGGAAATTATTTGAATTTTGACACAACGCAAGTAAAATTATTGCTTAATTTTACGACTCAAGCAGTTCAAGGCCTGGATCAGGAATGAAAAGTAGATGTATGATTAGGCAGCCATATCTCTCGCTATATTTGTTTCATCAAGCTAGAATTTTCCCTGATTATTAAACCTGGCGTTCTCAAGTGTCCCGTGATCATTTTGTTAAAATTTAATAAATCGGCCAATTGGTGGCGAATTTTAATTGTAGTGTTCAATAAATGTGCATTTTCGATGCAAATTTAAATGATCTATCTTGCTACGTTTTCAAATGATGATTTTTAAATTTCCTTGATTCCAAGGATAGAAGATATAGATGATCAAAAGTCGAATGTTCTTGAAAAAAACACCTTTGAACCCATAAAATCTTTATGCAAAAAGAGGGACGGTGTCTTTAGAAATATAACTGATTAATTATATTCACAAGTAAAAGTCTTGGATCCAGGCCTTAAAGTACTTTTGAAATATACTATTTGATTACTTTTTAATAACTATCATGTTTGACAAATTGCACTTACGATCATAGGTTTTTGAGTTGTTTGTTGTCTACAGAAATTTTGCGCCAAACGTTGCCATAGTAATTTTATAATTTTACATACGAAATGATCAATCAAGGGCGCTGAAATTTGGCGCCAAAATTAATGCGTAAGTTGTCACCCGTGATATTAACTTGGTAACCTGGCCTGGGTTGTTCGAAAGGTGAATAACGCCGGATAAATTACCATCCAGTGGATAGGGTGGTTTGTTTTGTTAACATCTATCCACTGGATAGTGTTATCCAACCTTCGAACAACTGGGGCCTGGATTTTATCACCCCTATCCAGAAACCCTCTCGTTGTAAATTGCAATCCGTCAAAACGGACCTTGGGAAAATCATAGAGACTTGGGTGTGACGTAATCTCGTCTGGCAGAATCCCTCCGATCTCATTTATTACGTAATAACCAAAAACGAAACGTAATTTGCTTATTAAATTAATACGAGGCTGTTACCAGCGAAATGTTGACGGCTGTTGCGCGTCATCAGAGGGTGCAGTTGAAGGTGGCCTTATGTTTGAATCTCAGCGCGTTTTTCAAAACTTGCTTTTGTTTTGTTTTGCTATATAACAAATCACTTAATGGCTGGTCCCTTGGGGAACGGTGAATTTTGTTTCCCTCAAATCTCAATGTTTTCCTCAATTTCGTCCCTGGGAAACATTGAGATCATCGGGAAACAAAATTCACTGTTCCCCTCGGGACCAGTCATTAGGCGTTAAATATTTCTCTATGGTAACCTATTGTGTCACGAAAATGATAACAAAGTGTCCACCAATGATTGAGCAATATTTTTACACCATGATTATGGCAACAACTGAGAAAGAATGGTTAAAATAAAATCTAAGTCTTGGAAAATGCTGGAAACTGTCTCGAGCCACCTAAAGTGCTCATTTTTCATTGTCACCAATTTCGAAAAACAGGTTACCGAATTGTTTTGGTTCTCTAGCGGGCAAGGGGCAGCGAAAGAGATTTCACTTTCTTAAAACCTTCACGCGTCTCGTGTCTTTTTTTTTTTTTTTTTTGTAATTCTGCAGAAATTTAAAAGTACTATTAACTGTTTTTTGTGATATGCTGAAAGCTCACCAGTAACATGTACGAAAGATGTCCTATTCAAATTTTACAAAATGAGTCCAGTGAGTCATGCATATACGTACAGTACTTGTGACTTGAATTGTGAATGAAACGCGATGGGAAAATGCAAAGTGCGGCTGTTCAGCAATGACAAATGCCATTGTAAGCAAAATTAAGACGGTGCCAAAAAAGACAAAATCAAGGTATACATACCTATATCATTTGACCTTCAATAACTTGAACCACGTTGGTCAACATGTGACAGTTCAAAACATTCAGTACTGTAGTCCCGGCAAAACATTGAAACTACTAGTCGCATGAAGTCCATGTACTCTGTAGCAGTAACCCGACGTTATTCCTTTTGAAACCCACAAAGTTCGCAGTAAATGGACCGATTTCCTGTTGCTTTGCTTTGCTTTGCTTTGCTTTGCTTTGCTTTGTTCTGTTTCACGTTACGTCTATAGTTAATTTGATTAAAATAAACACTGTATGAATAGAAACACGAAAGTAGAAATACAGTAAACAACGATTTTTTTTTTTTTCGGTCCTTTGTTCTCAACCCCTGATAACTTGAACTCCCAAAAACTCCAACCTTTTTAAATTTTCCTTGAAGGTTCGAGTTATCGGGAGCCGACCGTAAATCGCCTGAGGGACCAGTCACAGACAAACTCAATAGTTTTTTTCTTATAAAAATGACTAAAACTTAGTGTTAGTCATTTTGAAACAGTTTTTACTTAACCACTTTTTACCTCAGTTAGTAGAACTATTTGTAATCCTAGTTCTAGTTTTAAACTTTAGTTTTAGTCTCACGGTTTTAGCTTTTATTACTTCTGTATGTTAGACATTAAATGTATATTTTAGACTTTTATTTTTTTACAGGACCCTCCTGAAAATCACTTCTAGGTGATTAGAGGCTTCCTCTCAAAATAATAATCTATTATTATAATTATTGTTGTTAGTTTTTAATATGCAATTGTTTTCAATAAACCCTGACTACTCCAACCTAATATAAATTCATCATGCCATTTTGAGCAGGGAATTTTTCTTGAGTATTGTGCCAAGTTCCAGGTGAATAGCGGTTTCAAAATATCATGAACAGGATGCTCAAACAACAAAGTCCAAGTGTGACCATCTTTTTTTCCAAGTGTGACCCAATTTCAAAATGTGTAACCCACACGCCCGCTAAGTAATAGAATTAACAATGATAAGGCAGATGGTCATTGCTATAGCTTTGCCTGGATTTAACGATCTTGGACGTTCAGTGACCCATACGTTTCTTCCCAAAAACAGATTTTATTTGCAATTATCTCCACATTGTCAAAAAATGAAAAAAAAATCGATGTGGGAAGTTAAAAGAAAATTCAAGATTTCTGTCCATCGACATCGGGACATCGAATCCTGCCATCTTGCGGCTGCAAGGCGCGTGAAACTATGGTCGCTAAGTGGGAACTTGTGTTCTAAGGAACCTCACCAGTTGATTAAATTCACTTAATATGTCCACTCAAGCAATATTTGGCAGAGAATATTCCACTTCAAAGATCTAATTGCAATAGTGTTGGGCTTAAAGACACTGTGGCGTTATTCCTTAACGAAGTCAGATTTTTTCACATTTAGGATGTTCTTCCGAGCGTGTTCAAGCTGTTCAAAATTAACCAAAAAATATGTTATTGACAGTCATTATTTCTTTGTTCCCTGTTGCTCAGTGGATTTCTGATCATAGCTTAGATATACCGATTCCATGGCTTTCAATGACAATATAAAATGGGGTTAACTAGCCTACACGACTTCCTCGGTTCGTGACATTTGTACATTTGTCGTTCTCTGTTCAGTCTCTCGACCTTTTTTGTCGCTTCACTCGTGTTTATGAAGGGCACTTCATGTTGTGTAATAAGGAGGAATTTTAAGTAGAGTGGAGCCGTTAGACTGTGCTATGGGAAATTTTTATTGATCATACGTCTGCATAGTTTCCGCTGTCATCTGCATTTCGCTTCGCAGAGTTTCACACCTCTGTAATTTGCAGTGTGTTTATGCATTGTTTAGGCTCGTTTCTATTGCAATATGTGCTTTTAGGTCTACACGAATTTGCTTTTGACAAACGAAGGCTCTGGGAACGAGATTGTAATGCACAATTTTGTACCTAATCTTCGGGAAATCTAACTTTTTGGTAAAAAAAAAAATAAATAAATAAATAAAATAGCTCTTTTAATAAACGTGGGCCTATTTAGCGTCATGGCAGCCAAAGAACTTATTTAAGGGTTAAAACGGCGTTGTTTGGTGAAAATTTCGTAGACAAGGGACCGTTCATTTTTTATCAGGTAGGGGGGGGCTGGTGGGATTTGGGGGGAGCCATGCGAAAAAAAATGGCTTTCGAGGGGGGGCCATCCCAAAAAAATAAGGGAAAAAGGGGGGGTCACGTGAAATATTTTAGTAAAACTTTAAAATGGCATAATGTTTGAATATCAAAAATATTGCTATAGAATAAACATAGAAGGCAGGATACAAATTTATTACAAACTTTCCTTCTGCTTTAAAAAAACGTTTGGCGACAAAAAGCATTTGTAGCTACTGAAAAGAAGTATTTAACACGGTTATTTTCGAATGCAACTTTCACTGGCACTCATCTTCATCTTCGCTGTCGTCGAGTTCTTCGTCGCTGCTTGTGCTGCTATGGGAGTCTCTTTCACCAATGGTGCAAGAAGCAGCAATGCTTTCCGTCAGTGTACTCTTCAGGGTACATGAAGGTGTAAACATAATCTCTGACTTCCTGCTCAAGGTTGGTGGTGATTCTGCTTCTTGCAGCATTGGTGAAATAATTCCCTTCCAAGAGCTGTGCGATGTATGGCCCATCTCTTCTAAATAACGACGTAGCAACATCCTCAACTTTAATACACTCTTCCGGGACGGCCGTTCTAGGAGGGCACACAAGACATTGTGGAAGATCATTTCCTAGCGGTTTTCCAACACAGATTCCATAAACTCGTTGGACGTTGTTTTCAGTCCGCTTCCTCTTTCTTTGATTGGACTTTCTGCGGTTTTCTTTTTTACTTCTCCTTTTGTTGACGTGCTATTTGAGTATGCCCTTGAATATGCTGTTATAATTGCTCTTATTTTCTAGTGTTTCCATGTCCTGCGTGACCTTCGTCAACTTAGCTTCTATACATTTGATCTGTTTTACATTAAAACTGTGGGCATTCATCAATTCAGATGAGGGAGATGCCAATGAGAGGCCAAATGCCACACGCTCAGGGCGAGCCATAACTAGGAGATCCGAAATTGACTTCTCTTTCTTTTGATTTGTTTTTCAAACAACAGCTCTCTGTAGTATAGGGATTGTAAATATTGTCCTCACAGTGAGCACAAAACGTGAAGTAGGGGGATAATAGAGAAATATTAAAAAAGTTGAAATCTAAATATTGTTTGTTCAATATTTTTTTTTTTGGGGGGGGGATATCCCCAAAAATGACAGCTATAAGGGGGGGGGGGCATGTGAAAAAATTGGTAAGCTAAGGGGGGGGGGGTCATGCGATTTTTAAATGGTGCTTCCCAAATCCCACCAGCTCCCCCTCCCTCATAAAAAATGAACGGTCCCCAAAGTGTAAAACAAGTTCACTTTCCACTACAATCGTGAATTTTTCAATGCATTTCACACTTTTTGCTACAAATTGTTTCTTTACATTTCCAGTCATCCTTTTTACGTTATTTTGTGGTCTTATGTTTCAGCGCCGTAGTTCTACAAAAAAAAAATAAAAAATAAAAAATAAAAAATTATTTCATACAATGATTTCAAACAGTAAAAAAGACTGATGTAATTTAATCCATACGGCTACAAATACTCGCCATGCACACATCTCCCTCAGTAAATAACCTTATTTTTGTAACTAGCTGTGTAAAGCAAGCTATCGATAACATGCTTTGGGTCACGCGCCTCGCGAGAAGTGATAAAACTAATAAAATTGTCACGTATTTACTGTGCAAGAACCAACAAACATTTCTCTTTTTAAGTCATTTCGTTATTAGAAAAAATATTTACAATACGGAGACATTTCACAGCGTGAATTTAATCTTTTAGCTTTTTAAGAATATTTTTTTCTATAAAGAGATAATCCACAGTGGCATGATTTGTTTTCGTATCGTATGTAACGCTTTGCGGCATTTTTAAGAATTTCTCCTTTGATGGATCAAGATTAGTTTTTAATAGGAAACCGAAAATCAAGTTCACCTTTGCCAACCTTTTAAGTGAACCGTTCAGTTTGGAAGTTATATAGGCGTTTCTTAGCTAAACCAGGAACATGGTTCAGGCAGATTAAAGAACACCGCCTTTACTAGGTTCGGTTAGAATTCCAAAACAGCTGAGGTTACCCAATCACAAGAAGACCCATGGTTCATCTTAACCAATCACAGAACATTGTAGACCAGGAACGCGCTTTATTATAGCGTCTTTTTATTTGTAAGCTGCACTTAGTGATCTGAAGCCAGCCAAACCACAGTGATTAAAGAGTTGTTGAAGTCCTCCCAGAGCTCTAAAATCTGTCCCGCAACACTGAATACGAACCTAGTGGCTTGAGGCCGGAGCTTATCCCGGTTTCTGTAGCAAGAGGCGACTAAGGGTATTTCTACTCCCCTCTGGATGGATGCCAGGCCATCGCAGGGTTACCCCCAGCATTAAGTTTGCCGGTAACCATTTATACATCCGGGTGGAGAGGGGCACTGTGAGAGTAAAGTGGCTTGCCCAAGAACACAGCACAATGTCTCCGGCCAGGGCTCAAATCCGGACCGCACCCGCCTCCCATCGATACTACAATAATTGTATCAAACAAATGCCCAAACACTGGTGAGCAAGTGGTGGCCATTTTCGTGATGCAAACGAATAACCCATTTGAAGCACTCTTAATTGTACATTTTTTAATGGGTTTGTAACTCAAGACCGGCTCCTGTAACCTTTTTTAATCGAATTCTAATCACCATGTCAAGTTTTACGTTTTTGGTAAGTGTAAAAAAATGGTGGAAGCAGATTCAGGACCCCCTCAATTGTTTTGGACAATTTAAGCTGGCTGTGAATACGCTACAATCTTCATCGATTCTGGCAGTGAAATCAGTTCCATCGTGAAACTCTTTGATTATTTTTTCTCAAGACCCGAAGTGTTGGTCAAACGGAGTCGCTAGTAGACGTAAGGATTTGCGATAGCCTGCATTCCCTTTAGTCGAAATCAATATTTACAGGCAAGTCCGCGGAAGTTTTCCACCCATCGGCAGCCAACACAAATTGATCGCACGTCATTCGTTACACGGACTGCAGCTAGCTTGTACTAGCAAGTAAACGTGAGGTCCATTTGCCCTTTCAACGCATACCTGTAAGCAAGTTCAACTTTCGCCTAAAAGTGCCGAGGCTCTTTTTCCGCTTACGGTAATAAACTTGCCAAAAATTTCATAAATAGTTATAAATATTGTGGTTATATAACAAAATGGGAACATATCATGACAGTATACGATACATCATTCGGCATTGAACTATCACATGAAATAGTTAGACTGAGACGTCACACAACTCCAAAATCCCCCCACCCAAGTCCCCAGGAAGTAAAAGTCGATACCCAATTTTCAGACCTATAAAATTAGTAAACGGAAAACCAGCAAACAAGAAAAAGGCCTCATCTGTGAAAACATTTGAGAAGGACAACAAATTTGCCAATGTTAATGCGGAAATAATCGGTTCCTGGTAAACAGAATACTCAAAGCCAAAGCCTGAGGGAAAAATCCACCCTATTTCAGGTCAATATGGTCCAAACACCTTTTTCAGAGACAAACAGCTCAACAACCATACTCTTTTGGGCGGCACATATCTCTGATAGCCCATATATAGGAGTATTCCCAACTCATCCCCCCCCCCCCCGCCTCCCGAGCTAAAAATAAAAAAAAAAATAAAAAAAATAAAAACGCAGTTTCTCCGCCAGGAAAATTTCTGCGCGATATTTCACGGGTCTCGTTTGGATCCTTTAATCTTTAAAATAAAAATTGTTTGCTTTGAAAGTCTTATTAAATCTTTCTATTCATTATTCTTTTATCCATTTTTGGCAACGCGTGACAAAATCCTATCAAGTGACCATTGCGTGACAGATAAATTAGGTCGACAGGACGCCAAATTTACATTTCCAAATTTCCAAATTTACATTTCAGCATGCATCATGAGCTAGGAGAACAGCACATAAGTATTTCGCTTAAGCAAGCAAGGCACTGAAGCTGGAAGGCCTCACCACTTTTATGGATTGCTTTTTAAGAACAAGGAATTGGAATGTGATAGATTATATCGGAGTCAGTTGAATGTCAATAGGAAGATGATGTACTTTGCGGAATTTGCCGAACTCCACGCGTCCCAATGGTTATCATGTAGGATTCTGAATACACCAGTACGTATTATTTGAATGTCATATTTTACAGAAGGTGAGCTCAACACGACTTTTCTGCCATAGTTTAAGTCCACATACCGAGAATATCAAAGGCAAAGAGACATTTTCACATTCCTTTTGATTATCTGGTCACAGGCACTTGCCTATTGTTTTCGTTTCTAGCAGGTTACCCTTACCAAAACAGCTGTATTTTTAAACTGATTTTAAACTGTTTTGAACGTATTTTGACGATTTAAACAGTATTTTGAAGTCACTATGGGGTATTTTTGTGCTATTTTGTACAAAATTCAAAATTTTGCTTCTTGTTTGTAATGTATTTCAAGTATAGTTAAAACCTACTTCATGATATTGGAATGATTTTCACTCTGTTTTTAACGTAGTTTGAGCTCAAAACAGGGTTTAAATAGGGGATTTAAAATCTATTTTAATACTACGGCCACAAAAATGTCGTTCAAACAGTTTAAAAATTCTAGTTAAACCCTGTTTTGAAAGTTATGTTGGCAATGGCCGTAGGTTTAAAAAGTATTTTACAAATTTTCAGTCTTAAAATAGTCTTTAAATAGGATATTTAAAATGTAGTTGACATGCCAAGAACATAAAATATGTTTTAAATAGGAAGTTTAAAACCTATTTGAGATAGCAATTCATATTATAAGCTTTAAAATACAACCAAAACAGTCTGTTTTAAACATATCTTAAGTTTTAATCAGGCGAGTATACTATTTAAATAGTAGTTTTAAATAATGACAATAATGTCTATCTTAAAAACAGATTTTAAATACACTATTTTTGCACTATTTATAAATCTAGCCCAATGGAAATTTATAATTCAATCAACATAATTTGCATCCCCTTTTTGAAAACTGCTTTAGTGTGTAAGCTTTTAAGACTCTCTCAATATCAAAATCAATCAAAAATTTAGCCAAGCCAAAAACATGAATCTGTGGACAAACAAACCTTTTCGCAAAACAGCACTCTCTTGCCGCCCTGCATGTACATGTATTCCTGTCTTTCTTTTTTTTCGAAGTATCAAGCACTGTTTATAACCAAAATGGCAGGCAAAGACTGAACAACTCCAGGACTTCCCAGAGGAGTTTTTCGATAGGCATTAAAGTAAATCCCAGTCTTCTCTAAAAGGACATGGTCACAGATGCCATGTTTGTTCACAAGTGAGGTTCAGGTTGAGAGCATGTGCTAGGCCGCATGTACATGCACAATATATAAGTTCTATCAAAAGTGTCATCACTTTAAAAATTTACCAGGAGCAATCAAATCTCTGAAAGCAGCAACTAATAACTCAAGGAAAATTGATCCAAGTAATTGGTTGACATTACTTATTACTGATTGGGGCTACTCCTAATGGCAAAACATGCCATCACTCACAAAGTAGACCAGAATTAAGATCTCACAATCAAATCACAAAAAAATCACATCTACTCAATATTAAAAAGAAAATTTCAAGGTACATGTAACTAGCTTGCAGTAATTAGCAAATTATTGATTGTGGTCAGTCATCATGTACGTGCTTCAAGATTACATAATTTACATACATGTAATTTTGGCAGAAAGTGTCCCACTCACAGTGTGCACGTGAAAGATCTCAAAACAAATCACAAGAAATGACAACCACTGAATATGAAAAAGAAAATTGCTTGTAGTAATCAGCCAGTTATTTATTGTGGTCCCTCATCATGGTATACATGCTTCAAGATCTTGCAAAAGTGCTGTCACTCACAAAGTACACCAAAATCAAGATCTCACAACCAAATTAATTCCTTTTTTTTTTTTTTTGTTCTTTCAAACAATTCTTTTTTCCTGTTTCCCATATGAGCAGTTACAGTTTTCCAGATTTGACAGTCATTTAATTTTGAAGTCAAAAGTGGTTTGAACTAATATTTGTGTACAACAGTTCAGTCATTATTGTTAACAATGTAGGAAATCCATTTTTTTTTTTTGTCTAAATGATAAAAGTTGTTGTTCCAGTCTGTTATGAGCAGACTTATGTTGAATTTAGTGGTTGGTTTCAATGACAGATGCTGTGACCAGGCTAATATTATGAGAGTCTGTGCTCTGATCTGTTAACAAGAGGCATTCACTACTAACATCACAGCAAGCTGGCAAAAAGCGCCGGTTCCACAATAACTGTGAATAATAATTATTATTGGATGAGGTTGAGCAAAATATCATGATTCGTCAGTGGCAAGCAGATCAATTATTTCCCGAAGCTGAAGGCTGAGCCAAATAATTGATCTGTGACCACCCAGTTTGGTTTCACATTTAAATCACTCTCTGACAGCTCAGCGAAGCGATCTGCCATTTAAATTATTTCACCTGAGAGCTTGGTTTCAATTACGCATGAGAGGAAAATTCAATATTATTTGCAGCAAACACATTTACACGGCACTATGCATGAGCAGATCATTACTTGTAGGCAGTTATTTACATGTCACTTGGTGGGCTCTCAGCCAATGAAAAGGAAGACAAAATGCATTGAATGACAAAAAGTTTTATTTTTCAGTTGTCAACAATAACATTTCAGAACACCTAGAGGCCTTTGCGCATTTGCTTGGATGCCATCTTGCAAACTAGAGCACAAGCTTCAAGATCTCGCAAACAACAACTACCGAACCAAGACTTGGAACATTTCATTATTAATTATGTACATGAATAAACTGCATTATCCACTTACCCATTCATTCATGTCCTAGTGGGCTATTCTGTAACTGGTTAAATTTACTCTGTTTCTTGAAAATGTTACAAGCAAAAGCGAATAAAGAACCCTCACTGGACCACATAAAAATGCCTTGGTGGTAAATCACACTGGTTCTGCAAATCTTTCCCAACTTAATTGTTTCATCTGCTTCAGTTTCTTGCAAAGAATGAAATACTTCAGCTACATGTAGTTTTCTGTGTTTTCATCCTTCTCTTATTACTTTGTCCTCTTGTCTTTCATTATTTTTTCTTCTTCTTGCCAGGTAATTTCTTCTTCCTGAACCTTGGTTGTGCTTAGCCATATTTTTTGGAAATATATCAACCTGCCACATAAATATAGTGCATTCATCTAATCAAAAATTTGTTGAATTTGAACTACACTGAATGCTTGTCTATCCCCCACTGAAGGTCAAAACTAACATGTGCATGGGGAGAAGTCCCTATCACTAGGCCCTTCAACCATTTTCCAGAGCCTCTTTGTGTGAATATCATTTTTGCCAAGAAATCTACATCCATAATATAGAAGAATGAAAATAATTAAAGTAAAATTAACGATAGAAACAATAGGACGAATACAGGTTGAGTGACACCTAAAGTCGCAACCAAAATGCAAGGATTCGACTGTTCATGGCAGGCTTGATTCAAGCTTGGATTTCATGTGTTATAGCATGCAATTACTCAATACATGAACATGTGTACAACACATTCTTGCACGACAACAAAGTGCGATTCCATTCATTCGAATGTCCCAATTTTGTTCTTCGAGTGTTCAGACCCAATCGTTCGATTAAGTTCGATTGATTTCGATAAAGTTCGTTTAATTGAACGTTCCATTTGGTACGTGATTAGTTACGTCTGGAGCAAAGCCATGCATCTAAGAGAAAGCTTCTTTTATGAATAAACATTTGGCGCATCCAAACAAGAAATCGCCAAGCATTACCCGCGTATGTTTCAATGTAAAATACCTGAAAATACGCTTGAAAAAGTTACGAGGGTTGTAAACAAAAAAATGAAGTTTAAGCAGATAAAATAAACAGATACCGTACCGTTAAAAATCCTGGGCTAAGAACTATATCCAATGTGGCGATCAATGCGATCCTCTTGCTTCGTTTTGGCGGTCGTAACTTTTGGCGCAAACAGATTTTCCGGTCGATTTTCCGCTGACCCGCCGGTGCAATACTCTGATGCGAGCATTTTGGTCAGCTGTGATTGCATGAAACATCATGTGAATGACCACGTGACTTGTTTCCATTTCAAAATTGCTGTGTAAAACGGAGGTTTCGTTCCAGTCGTTTAAAACTAGTGCAACAGTTCATTTGTTTGTTTTTTTACCTTTTACTGGACGAAAAGTTAAGGGACCGAACCGAATCATATGACTCGTGGGTGCAGCGACCATGATTTATCTTTCTGATAGACTTCAACTTGGTAATGTCTCAAGGAAATGGAGGTAAGCCGACCATCTTCTGTCTTGGTGTGTCTTTCATTCGAAAAGATGCATGCACATGTAAATACATGTAACATATCTGTAACCACATCAGCTGTTTTATCGAATTAGATGATTGCCTGTGAAACATAGATCTGAATTTTGAATTGTTCTTCGTCCAGTCTACATAATTAGGTACTGTTCTATATACATGTATGATCGGTTATATGGCAGTTATATGTTTGCAACTGTGTATGCCATTTTTGTGCAGCCGTAAATTACTCATCCATTGTGATCATTTTACTATCTTGACATGGCATAAACTGATCGATCTCTTCGTAGGGAAATTAAAGTGCGAGCTGTGGAAGTTGAATCAAACAGTTTGTTTTTCTTCAAGTGGAAAGGCAACTTTATAGACTTAACATGATAACAAAACATACATGGAGGCTAAAATATTAAACCCTGCAATAACTAAACAATGCAGTAAATAATTTTGTTTTTATTTTCAGCTTTGAGAAACAGGAGATGGAGAGTGGTGCTGCCCTGTTAGGGCCAAAGTCTCTGTGAGTTTGATAGGGGTCTTTCAACTGCCTTCTGGTTACAAAGTTATTGCTGCAATTCTGCAATCGTTGGTAAATTTTTAAAGGAGGAAATAACTAAATTTAGGGTTAGAAAGGAAGCTATATGTAACTTCTACAGTCATGCCACATCAGTGAAAGTACAGTTGTTTCTTGTTGGAAATGAATGAACCTTACAACTTGATGGGATAATTTTTGTTAACTTGTAAATAATAATAGTATCGATCATATATTACATACACTGCGGCTACAAAGTTTATTTCAAGGGGAACATGGTATGCATTAATTAATTCTTTCATGATTGAATACTGTGGTCTTTGTAAAACTTTACCTCAAATTGCACATGACCTTGACTTGTGACAGCTTGGGTTCTCTATAACTTACTGCAAGTGGTTTTGGTTTTTTAAGCTTCATCTTGCCAGGGCCGGAAAAAAAAAAATGAAATCTAGCTGCCCGGTGGGCCAGTATATTTTAGTTTTCAGTTGGCTCCACTAAAATATTACTAACGCCCAATGGGCATGTAGGGTTCATGCCTTATCAACTACATCAGTTACTAGTTGCTGTCTATATTCAGTGATAGACTATAACAAAATGAGTTTACTGGCACTATGAAACTAGGTGAAAGAAACTACCAACAGTGACAATATTGTTGTGTCAGATACAAATTATGCTTGGATTTTAAATTAATCCATGCTTTCAACTCACTGTTTTGCTCATCTTGCAGTCTTAAGTTTTGAAATAGGCTTTGATTAGAAATTATCATTCACAAGATTATATGTACTGAGGCTAATTTTACTTGCCCACCTGACCAGACCTCCAAACTTCCATTTTCACTTGCCCAAGAGCAAAATTTACTTGCCCCAGGCAATGGGATGTGGGTTTTTCCCTGCCCTGCTTGCTAAGACTACGAGTATTCCCTCTTTGGCTTAGGGCCTCTTCATATGAGCCCAGTCAACCAGCCTGGCTCATTTTCTGAGATCTCACCTGGCCACTCTTTCCTTCATAAAAATTTTGATGTGTTCATATATGTATGAGAAGCCAGGCTGGCCCAGTTACTGAGATCTCAGTTTTTGCGTCCAAGATCTCAGTGACCAGGATGAAAATTTCCCCATATGAACGCTCCAGCCCGGGTAACCAGGACGAAACTTTTTAGGCAAAATAGCTTCACTTTTGCAACACAGCACTTGGGCAGTTACCTCGCTCATACGAAGAGGCCCTTAGTCTATGTATCATGCGTGACACAAAAGAAAATCAACATATTTTTCTCGCTGTTTTCATTTGCATCACACACAATAGACTAAGCGAAAGAGGCCGGGACTACTCATAGTCAATATCTGTAGGCCCAATAAGATGGTACAGCTTTAATTGCTACATGCACTTGTACATGTACATAAAACAAGTCCATGACTCAAAATCAAACCCACAACTTGCTTGCAACTGTAACATGGACCACATAAATGATGCAGGATTTAGTTGCAGCCTCAGACATTGCTCAGTGATAAAAGATGAACAAAACCTTTGCACAACATGATCATCACCTACTAAATTTACAAAAGCCACACATAATGAGTTGTACCCTCTAAATTGGCCTAAGGGTTCCCTTGATTAGAAGTGATTGATGCATGTACTGCATGTACGTTTACAATGTATATAGTTCCCATGTACAGACCAGGGTTGTCATTAATTTTTTAGTCACCTGTAGCCTTATTCTCCACACCCATAGCAAATTTGTTACTTTGTGGGTGACTTCTCTAAACAACAGGGAATTTCACCTGTAGCATCAAGGGAAAATCAAGCATACTCAGCCATAACAGGTGTTACGGCTTACAACCCTTAATGACAGCCCTGCAGACATAGCATACCAGTACAAGTAAATAACCTGTATTTAGTCTTAAAATGAGTGATATAGAAGATGTTTTATACTAAGTAATGGACCCTTAGCCTCAAGTTCTCAATTGGTATTGATACATGCATGTTCCTTTGACTCCTTTACATTGTTTGCAATTCTTCTTAACAAAGAAAATATGTACCACTGGTGATGGCCGTACACTCAAAAATGTTTTGGTTTTTAAAACTGTAGTAACTTTTAGCCTTTTATACAAGTCATGTACAGTAGACAAAAAAAATATTATCGCAGGCTCAACTGTTATTACAGCTTTTCATATACAGATACGTGTCAGTAAGTGTAGAGCTACATACATTGATTATACAAGTAAAGAAAGAAGTAGAGCCAAGCACCCCCATCAAGCTTGAGTTTGCCCTACACTTACTTCTAGTATGTCATGTGTTGTTCACAGCTACAGCAAAGTTACATGTAAGTTTAAGATTTTTTTGGCACTATTGTTATGCTGTTTTGACACTATTTTTGAACTATTTTAATACTATTTTTATACTATTTTTACAGTATTTTCATACTGTTTTTATACTATTTTGTGCTATTTTTATGCTGTTTTATACTATATTACTGTATGCCATTTCTAGACTATTTTAAAGCTATTTTCATATATTTATATTGTATTTGACATATTTTTTTTCATAAATGATCCACTTTAATTTTTAAACTGTTTAAAGTACTATTGAAATATGTTTTGAGACAGTGGATTTCAATAGTGTTTTAAACAGGTTTTAACACCTTTAAAATCAGTCGAAAAATATGTTAAAAATAT
Source organism: Orbicella franksi (assembly GCF_964199315.1). Classification (NCBI taxonomy): domain Eukaryota; kingdom Metazoa; phylum Cnidaria; class Anthozoa; order Scleractinia; family Merulinidae; genus Orbicella; species Orbicella franksi. The sequence goes on from NC_138155.1 coordinate 8,609,782, forward strand.
AATTTTGCACCTATTTTGTACAAAATACTTTTAAAATTGTCATTTAAACTAGTTTAAAAATAGTCTTGCAGATTAAAAGCTGTTTTTAAAACGATTTGTGCCCTGTTTTTATTCCGATTGCTGTGTTCCTCGAGAGATTTTTAAAGTAGTTACAGACTATTTTAATTATATTTTTTAACTTAGCAAAGGATTTCGAGTTTTGGAATTTTAACTATATTTTTAAAAGCTTTTCAAAATACATTTCAAACTTTGTTTCAATAGTGTTTTAAACAGGTTTAAACACCATTAAAAGCAGTCGAAAACTACGTTAAAAATACACTTTTCGCCCTGTTTTTAATCTATTTCATAAAATAGGTTTAAAACAGTTTTTAAAAATAGTATTTAAATACATTTAAAATAGTGTTAGGTTTGGTAAGGGTAGTGTTGTGATTATCACGATTTTGAGAGCGTTAGTACTCAGCGCTGATGAAAAGCCCGAAAATCATTTTTATACCAGGTTTAACAGTGAAATTTCTTCTTTCGAAATGTTAGAATTTTAGGTGTTACAGTGTCTTACAGGGTAGCGAATTTGCCGATTGAAAATGTGTGCATAATTAAGAATTTTGAGGAAGCGAATTTTAGTGATTTTAGGCGGCTCGTCGTGACCTTGATAATTAATCCACAGAAGTATACTCAGCCTTAGAAGACTTGTAAACCCCTGAACAATACGTTTCCAGGCTCAAACTGGAGTGTTGTTGTGATGCCGATTAAACAGAGTGAAGTTTATGATAAGGTATTAGTCACTAAATTTTGCGTGTTTTTGACCAGACCTGGGACCGTAACGAATTTGGGATTTTGTTTTTGCGGGTTTAGAAAAATAATTAAAGAAAAAAATCCCGGCACGTTTCTAGGCTTACCATACGCTATCTCTGAGAGGAATATGAAAACTTTGTTTTTTTTTGTTTTTGTTTTTGTTTTTTTGTTTTTCATGTGCGACGACTGGCTCTTCGTTAGTGGACATTCCCTCTTGAGTCTTTTTATTCAGCAGTACTAGTGTTAAACTCGAATCTTGTCTATTTCGCGTAAATTACGTGAGAAACTCATTCACAAAGGTGAATACTCATAGTAAATGCGATCTTATATATATTTCATATGGTTCTCGGCTTGTTAGCACCACATATCACCTAATTAAATAATTACCTGGAAAGGGGGGGGGGGTTGGGAAATGGGTGAAATATGCCCCAAAACTTAGTCATTCCCCCCCCCTCTCATTAAGCAAAAATTAATTTCAACCCCCCCTCACATAATGATGATATTAAGGCTACCCCCCTTGAAAAAAGTCTCCTCCCATATATAACAGAGGCATTCCTTTCCTGCTGCATGACAGATAGGAAAACAGTTCATAGATCAGAACACCCACGAGTCGATAAATTTGTCCGTTTTATGCTAATGTTAGTATTTATAATTGAACTCTAATAACTCTTCCACTACTTTTCCAGTTTGCAAAATGGAATGAAAAAGTAATGCCCCCACTGTATGTATTGAGGCTGTCTCCGTAAGAACCGACCACTGATTTTACTTCGAAAATTCGATTTTTCTCATAAGCTGGAATTTCGAAGCCCTTACCTAGTCAATCACTAAAATGAGTTTTGTTTCATTAAAAATTCCAATTGAAGTTTTCTAGGATTGATTGAAGTTCAGTCCGCTCGACCCAAGTTTAATGCCCGCCGAAACTGGAAAAATAGCACACATTGCCGGCGCTCTAAAAAAAAAATAATATTCGCTCAAAAGTCCCAATTCCTTTTTTTCAGCTATAGATATATCATAGCAGTTTGTTTAGCCATGTTGCAATTATAATTCAATGTAGTTCCTTCAACGGTTAAAAGAAGATTTTCTAGCCGTTAAATCGAGTTTTGAACCAAACGCGAAAATAGCTCTACTTTGAAGGCACGTTTTAAAAATGTGGCACCTGTTTGAAACTGCTGAACTACATGAATAGAAAGTATAAATGTCCCTTAATTCAAAACAATAAAATTTGTCTGCCCACCAGGTTTTCAAAACTAACGACCGCTTAAAGTTCAGGAAATTTTGAAAATATTGCGGTGAGTAACTAACACACTCGCCTTCGTAAATTGCTCCGATAAATTCCCGTAAATTTCTTACCTGGCTTCAAGATTAAAGTTTTGGTCCTTTGTGGCGATCTTCGAAACCTAGGTAGCATTAAAACTGCCAGCATTTCCTTCCAACTGTAGGTTTGTATATAAAGTAGATTTATGCGTTCCTCATCTATGTCGAGCGTGACCGTCACATGCTTCGATGTTCTTTGTATTACTGACCATTGTTTTCCTCGAAGCCGGTTTAACCATGTAGACTCCTCTTGAAAGGTTTGTAGCTAGAAGCACTCTTTTGGACAACTCTCGGCACACATACATGTATGAACAGTAAACGGTGATTCGGGAAGCCAAGGAAGGATTGATTAATGCCACGGCCATTTTGTGTTCACAACAAGTGATTTAGTTCCCAATCTTCCCGTGAGTATAGCGGGAAGATTGGGAACTAAATCACTTGTTGAGGAAAAACAATGGTCAGTAATACAAAGAACATCGAAGCATGTGACGGTCACGCTCGACATAGATGAGGAACGCATAAATCTACTTTATATACAAACCTACAGTTGGAAGGAAAAGCTGGCAGTTTTAATGCTACCTAGGTTTCGAAGATCGCCACAAAGGACCAAAACTTTAATCTTTAAGCCAGGTAAGAAATTTACGGGAATTTATCGGAGCAATTTACGAAGGCGAGTGTGTTAGTTACTCACCGCAACATTTTCAAAATTTCCTGAACTTTAAGCGGTCGTTAGTTTTGAAAACCTGGTGGGCAGACAAATTTTATTATTGTTTTGAATTAAGGGACATTTATACTTTCTATTCATGTAGTTCAGCAGTTTCAAACAGGTGCCATATTTTTAAAACGTGCCTTCAAAGTAGAGCTATTTTCGCGTTTGGTTCAAAACTCGATTTAACGGCTAGAAAATCTTCTTTTAACCGTTGAAGGAACACCATTGAATTATGATTGCAACATGGCTAAACAAACTGCTATGATATATCTATAGTTGAAAAAAAGAATTGGGACTTTTGAGCGAATATTATTTTTTTTAGAGCACCGGCAATACGTGCTATTTTTCCAGTTTCGGCGGGCATGAAACTTGGGTCGAGCGGACTGAACTTCAATCAATCCTAGAAAACTTCAATTGGAATTTTTAATGAAACAAAACTTATTTTAGTGATTGACTAGGTAAGGGCTTCGAAATCCTAGCTTATGAGAAAAATCGAATTTTCGAAGTAAAATCAGTGGTCGGTTCTTACAGAGACAGCCTCTTAAATTTTACATCCAACCCCCCCTCTCTCTTATTGTCATTTTTTCCTATGCCCCCACTCTAATCCCCCCCCCCTTCAAGTAATTATTGCAGAATCCCTTTAGACTCCCTTAGGTGATTTTTGTCTTTTATAATTTCTTCCATCTTTTCCAGTATTCCCCCTTTTTTTAGTACCGCTCGGATCGGGAGTTTTATCGCAATTTGTTTAATAACAGGATGACAAGAAAACAGACCAGTTCAACCAGTTCCATTTATGCCCTCTTTTTATTAACATCCATTTATGCCCTCTTTTTATAAACATCACTGTTTTCCCCAGCCGTTACAATTATCACCCACGCTTGCTTTAGCAATCTGTGATCTGAATCCTGAGTGCTTGCGTTTCAAAGCTATCCATCTTTCTGTGGAGAACAAAATTATTTCGTGTGTTAGCCCTCGTTTCCACAAAAGAACTAGACAAGGTCAAAAAATAGACTTGTTCAACCGTTTTATTTTCTCGACGGTCTCTCGACCTCGTGGTCGACCAGTTTCTACATATCACATGACTGACTGTGACTGATTGTGTGGGGCTGGGGTAAACCCTACACTTGCAGAAGCTCCCTTTAGCAGTTCATAAGGCTTAAGTTATATAGTTGCTTTCATTAAAAGTTAAAGGAAATATAGCGACAATTGACTAATTCTCCCTAGCCTACCGATTGGCACAAATGTCGTTTGACGTTGTAGAGGTATCGTAGGCTGTGGTAGTCTGAAAAATCCTAACCACTCCGAAATATAATTTGCGTGTGCTTCTTTCCAAGTGACTGAAAGTTTCCCGAGTTCTAAGGGTATACTTATGATTAAGACGTCTTCTATATCAGTTATATGGTAAGAAACAACGATTCAGTTCAGGAGTGGGCAAGGCAAGTGTCCCGCATGCAATGTAGTTGCTTATGAATTCTCAAAGGTTGTTATATGGTGGCTGCGCTATTGTACTTGACAATGCACCAAAAGGACAGAAATCTGTCGTCACCGGTGCCGTCGTTCTCAGGAATAAGGGTAACACTATTGGATGAAGAGTATATCGGAAAGAATGAATTTTCCTTTACTTGAGGCTATTACTAAGGAATTCATTTGACTTAAGTTATTTAAACATATTTGGAGAAAAAAAAACCTTACCGATTGCAGATTTCTCTTTTAGGAACAAGCACCACAGGTTTTTGGACAATCATTGATAGTAGAGAACGGGTTGCTGTGGCAGTGGTCGCTCAGGCTGGGGCAGTCCCACCTGTGATCTTCACAGGGGTCTTTGAAAAAGCAAGCAAATCAAACTCAAACATTATACCGGTATAATTTCGAGTAAAATACAGAGGCCCAAGCTTAATGCCGGTCAAAAATAAAAAGTGCAATTTTGTCGGCATAACAGTGCCGTTTTTCGACGAAACAACTATTAAGTTGTTTGTACCCCTGTGTTACACTGAGATACCGCGCTGTAGTTTATCTAAAGACTGCGTACTACCACTGACCCACCATAGTATACGGAATCGTTGGCAAGGCGCTTTACAGCCTTCTAATTTGATCCCAAGGTTAAACGAGGTGGAAACCTACTTGTAGCATCTTTCACAGTAGAAGGACCAATTGAAGCTGAGAAGGCTAGATTACCAAGCACTTACCGCAATTGACGGCACAGGCCTTGGGGCATTCACGTAATGTTGCATACGGGTTAGAGTGACAATGACCGTCCCGTGCCAATACGTTACAGTCCCAACGCGAATCCTCACATCCACCTAGTAAAGAATTGAGCATTTGCATAATTAATTTTAAACCTTTGCTCAGACTGTAGTCAGATAATCGATCAATTAGAATTAAATCAACGCGACACAACCTTATTGACAGAGTACACTAGTACAAAGTAAGTATTAAAAGTCATCCAAAATGAGTCTTTTTTTATCATTAAATAGATCTGTTTCCATGCCTGAAATCCCATGACACGGATTGCCTTTATGATGTTCTTCGTTCATAAAAGAAACTCAAGCTAACTTAAGGATATTAAAATGTTTGTTGTCACTGACTAAAAAAAGTTGTTTTGGACGTTTCGGTTAAAATACTGTAACCTTCTTCAGCATGAAAAAAAAAAAATTATGCGTCATTGGCAATAGGCATTAAGCATTCTCAATACATAAAGAACTCATAGGAATCTGACCTTTTAGGATTTGAAAATGATGAACGAGTCATCTAAACCTCATTCGAAATTATTATCGCTACTTTTTATTCGTAAAACTTGGAGTTAAAGTTCATTCTCAAAATAAGTCTATTTAACACTCTTCAGGGTGTTGCTTTTCTTTCTGCATGGTCACGAAGGTAGGAAACCATACCTGCACCTGCAAAGAACAAACAGAAAAGAACATAAACAACGAGGAAAATTTGAAAAAGTTCTGATAAGTTCTTGATCATAAGAAAGCGTCTTGTACTTTTTATTGATGCTTGTTTAAGTGCATGACTCTATTCCCGCATGCGCACGTGTGCGTGGGCGGATGCTTGCGTGGGCGGTTGCGTGCGTGGGCGGGTGCACGCGTTAGTGGGCACGTGTAAGTTAGTGTGCGCGGTTGAGTACATTCGTAAGCAGTGCGTTCGTGAGTGTGCTCGTGCGCCGGCGTACTTTTTGATACTTACAATATCCGACGAGCATCAGCAAAAGGATTCCGCACTTGAAATACATGACTAGCAAATGGAGAAAGATAAGATACAGTCATGCAAGATTAATTTCATTAACAGCCTTTTTTCCAAACTCACAAGGAAAAAAATCTTTAAGTGTAAAAATTCAGTCAAACTATAAATAAAAAATTGGAGCTCTTAACCAGAAAAGCTACACTATTAGTACGTCTAAAATGTCTCTACAAAAAGTTCTTTGTAAGGCTTCTAAAAGGCTTTGCCGGTTTAAACATTTTTGAAGAATTTTTCTTTGTTCTAACAATTGTTCAGGATTATGAATGCAAAGAAGAAAAGATCTGACTAGAAATGCTTGCTAAACATAACAGTATGGCGATAGGAAAAAAAAAGACCAGATGAGTGGCTGGCAACAACTCAAGGCAAATTTTATTCGTTCACGGAATTGTAGACAACAGTGAGAACCAAAACGGAGAAATAAAACTTTCAGAATTTAGACAAAAAGATTTACAGGAAAAGATCAGTCGAAGGCACTCCATTGAGAAGAGCATCTACTATTTCCCAATTTCCTCTATCCATTTTTTGTAATGTGTGGAATTTGATTAATATAATTGTAAAAATCTATTAACCATCGTGCAGTTTTCTCACGCATCACTGAGCGGTATGCCAGACTTGAAGGTCCTTTGTCTGGTCTCGTCCTGTATCAACTTCCTTAACGTACCATACTATTTCTCTCGCATAAAGTTTTCAGAAGGTCGATCGACTGATACATGGCTTTTTGCACTTGCCAAATTGCATCCATTTAAATTTTAAAAAAAAGCGAAAATGTTCTAATTTAAATTAAACGCGACTTTCAAACAATCGCAAGAAGTAGTACCACGCAAGAAAAACTAGTCTTTTTCAATCGTATAAATTAGTTTCTGCAAAATGCAAAAAATCGCCCATTCGCAAAAATAAACGTACTCCAGCAAAAACTTATTAGTGCACCACCGTATGTCGTCATATTTTGTCCAACTCACACAAGTATTGACATCTGAGGGCCACGTTTTCGATCAGGAACTAGCACTAATTGCGCTCGATATCTTTCCTCGCTAATAATCTAACCTTAGTACTAGTCCTCCGTCCCACGGACACTAAAAATAAGCCATGAAGATATCCAGGCATTTTCTAAAAGACTATGAATTACCTTGTATCAACGACGAACCAGGTTTTCTTCTCTTTGTCTTGATATGTATCTTCTGCAGAGTCTTCGCAAAGATAGTTGGAACAACTGCAGTCTCCAATATATGGTATCAGCAATATCTGTTTAATATTAACAAGTTTTCATGATATTTTTAAGCTAAGGGCGGATTTCTATGGTTTCCTTTTAGGATAAAAAACAATTACGATTTATTATACATACAGGCGCCATCAAAACAAGATAATTAGAAACTATAGACACGAACATCGGTCTCGGGCACGAGGGATTCTGAATAAAAGCATTTGTATTCATGACCGGCGTGGAAGTGCTCAGTTACCTGATTAAATCATAAGCAAGACGTGTGAAGGCACACGTCTGATTATAATTTCATTAAACTGATGCATTGATAGTAAACACAACTATGCATTTACAGACACATACGTATATACACTCTTTTTTATATAAGAATATATTTTATTTAAGCAATAGACCACTCTTTCTATGGGTTTACTGGCGCAATTAACAACACGGGATGTTGGGAGAACACGAGAAAAGCTTCAAAATCACGAGCCGTTATACGAGCGATTTACAAGCTTTTCGAGTGTTCTCCTAACATCCCAACTGGTTTACTGCGCCTGTAAACCTATAGAAAGAGTGCTCTATCGCTTTTATGAAATAAGTATAAAAAATACTTTCAATTAGAGGAAGATTTATTATACTTTCGCCTTCGCGATCAAGTTGCTTTTTCTCATCAAATATATGAGATAACGCGACAAACCAATCACAGCGACTGGAAGAATGCCGGAAGGTACAGACTCCGCGTCGGACAAGAAACACACAGAGCAAAGCGACGAAAACATTTCACGTACCCCAAGAAAGTTTCAAGAAAGAAAAGGAAAAGGTTATCGGTCAAAACAAAACGTATAAGTATGCTGAAGAGGAAATGCAGGGATTTGTGGGTGGAATCGGTCATCACGAAAGAAAAATTCTCTACGAAAAATGTGCAAGTGGTCCAAAACTTCATGGCCTTGACAAAGCGATTCAACGCAATGTTTAATAATAACTTTCCCAAGTTTTGCGAATGGAATAAAGGTTAGTTACAGAAACCCTGCTTCAGAAATTTATTCAGAATCTTTTTACTTATGCTGAGAGCTATGAAGTCCCTGTTTCTCTGTATTTTGGTAAATGAAAACTATCGTTCGAAAGCTGAGCTTATGGAAACCAAATTCGTTTATCGTGTTATGCATTAATGCATCGAGTTTAAACTCAAAATTTCTGATAAAAAGAAATATTTTCCCTACTTTTTTGACAACCCAACTTGACCATTCAAGCCCAGCCTTCGTCCTCCAAAGACCGTGGAAAGCACCGAAAAAAGGTTTTATAGTCTCCATAATTTTAATCTCAAGCGTAACTGGAGTTGGCGTAAAATTTTTGCCGTGGAACAAAAAAAAAAAAAAAGAAGAAAACTTTATATGACGAAAAACTTCTGGTCCTTTTTTTTCCCTACTAAATTTCCATGTATATGTTGAATGAAAAGATATTCGCGTTATTGATATCTGAGCCGGTAAAAAGCAAAACTACTTATTGCATTTGTTATCACTAGAGTTGCAAGTTCTCTAGTTCCCGCTTAGAGCAGCCATAGATCGGGAACCGTGGTTTACCGGTACAATAGAGCATAGGTTTAGCAACTCTTATCAACTCTTTATAAAGGAATATCGAGGCTGAATTTTGTGTAATTGTACCAACATTTTAAGATTAAACCCAAAGCTGAGATCTTGCAAAGAATGTAGTTTTTTTGGGTTGGAAAACTTAATTATTCACCCTGGGTAGAAAAAAAGAAAACACACACTTTTACAATCAGAAAAATTAATTTCGGCAAAAATTAAAACAAATCGCTGATTCGCAAAAATAAAACGTACTCTTGCAAAAATAAACGTACTCCCGCAAAAATTTAGTGCCACACGGTACGCCGTCATATCGTGTTCAACTCACACCAGTATTGACATCTTAGAGCCACGTGTTTGATCAGGAACTAGCATTTCGCTCAATTGAACTCCTTTCCTAATATTCTAACCTAAAAAAGTCCTCCGTCTCACAAACTTCGCCCTAAAAATGAACCATAAAAATACACATGCACTTTCTAAAAATCTATCTATTAAACCTGGTATCAACGACGAGCCAGGGTTTCTTCTCTTTGTTTAGATATGTATCCTCTGCAGAGTCTGCGCAAAGATGTATGCTAACAGCAATATCTATTTAATATTAACAAGTTCTCATGATATTTTTAAGCTAACGAAGGATTTCTCTGGTTTCCTTTTAGGGTTTTTAAATAATTACGATTTATTATACGTGCAGGCGCCATCAAAATAAGATAATTGGAAACTATAGAAATGAAAATCAGCCTAAAAGTATTTGTATTCTTGACTGGCGTTGAAGTGCTCAGTTACCTGATTAAATCATGAATAAGACGTGTGGTGGCACACGTCTGCTTATAATTTCATTAAACTGATGTATTGATAGTAAACACGACTTTGCATTTACAGACATCTGTGTAAATACGATGTTTTTTTTTTTTATATATATATACAAGAATATATCTTATTTAAGCAATAGATTACTCTTTCTATCGGTTTACTGGCGCAATAAACCACGTGGGATGTCGGGAGAACATGAGAAAAGCTTGTAAATCACGAGCCGTTAGGGGAATGATTTACAAGCTTTTCGAGTGTTCCTCCACAACATCCCAAGTGGTTTATAGTGCCGGTAAACCCATAAAAGACTGCTCTATCGCCTTAATGAAATAACTATAGAAAATGTCTGTCAATGAGAGGAAAATTTATTGTACTTCCGTGATCAACTTGCTTTTTCTCATCAAATTCATGAGCTGACGCGACAAACCAATCACAGCGACTGAAAGAATGAAAGCACAGACTCCGCGTCGGACACGAAAATCCGTAGAGGAAAGCGACGAAAATAATTCACGTACGCTGAAAGTTTCAAGAAAGGAAAATGGAAAGGTTATCGGTGAAAGTAAAAAGTAAATTAATTAACTCAAAAGTATTTTGACGGGTAAATGTAGGGATTCGTAGGTGGAATCGGTCATCACGAAAGTAAAGTGCTGTACGAAAAGTGTGCAAGTAGTCCAAACGTCATGCGCTTGGCGACGTGATTCAACGCAATGTTTAATAATAACTTTCCAAAGTTTTGCGATTGGAATAAAGGTTAGTTACAGAGACGCTGCTTCCGAAATTTATAATCAGAATTTATTTACTTATGCTAAATGCTATAAAGTCCGTGTTTTTCGAAATGACGCGACAAACCTATCACAGCGACTGAAAGAATGCCGGAAGGCACAGACTCCGCGTCGGACAAGAAACACACAGAGCAAAGCGACGAAAACATTTCACGTACGCCAATAAAGTTTCAAGAAAGGAAAGGAAAAGGTTATCGGTCAAAGCAAAACATATAAGTATTCTGACGGTCAAATGCTGGGATTCGTAGGTGGTATCGGTCATCACGAAAGAAAAAGGCTCTACAAAAAGTGTGCAAGTGGTCCAAAACACTTCATGGGCTTGACAAAGCGATTCAACGCAATGTTTAATAATAACTTTCCAAAATTTTGCGATTGGAATAAAGTTTAATTACAGAAGTTTAAAGTTTAATTACAGAATCGTTTTACTTATGCTGAGGGTTATGAAGTCCGTGTTTCTCTGTATTCTGATAAATGGAAACTATCGCTTGAAAGTTGAGCTTATGGAAACCAAATTCGTTTATTGTGTTATGCATTAATGCATTGAGTTTAAACTCAAAATTTCTGATAGTAAGAAATATTTCCCTACTTTTTTGACAACCCAAATTGATCAGTCAAGCCCAGCTGACATCGACCTCTACAGACCGTAAAAAGCACCGAAAAAAAGGTTTTAAAACTTCCTTAATTTTAATCTCAAGCGTAACAGGAGTCAGCGTAAAATTTTTGCCATGGAAAATAAAAGATAAAGCTTCAAACGACGACCAACCTCTGGTCCTTCTTTTTTCCTTGCAAATTTCCATGTATATGTTGAATGAAAAGCTATTCGTGTCATTGATATCTCAGCCAGTGAAAGGCAAAACTATTTTATTACATTTGATATCGCTAGAGTTGTAAGTTCTCTAGTTCCAGCTTAGAGCTGCCCTAGATCGGGAACCGTGGTTTACCGGTACAATAGAACATAGGTTTATCGACTCTATTGACCAATTCGCGCGTATATGGTATCTCAGTTATTTTCTAAAGGAATATCTGGGCTGAATTTTGCGAAATTGTACGAATATTTTAAGAATAAACCCAAGGCTGATATCTTGCAAAGAATATAGCTTTGTGGGTTGAAAAACTTATTCCTTTCTCTCAACGGCAAAGCTAGCAAAAAATAATCCATTAAGACATCGATCACTCACCGTATGTTCAATGCTGATATCATTTTTGCCATAAGTTATAGGTGACATGAAAGGTTTTATTGCCTGCAGTCTGTCTCCAAAGTTACTTCAACTAATAATATTCACAGAATATTTTCAGCTTCAAATCAGCATAAAAAATAGCATTATATAGCCTGGGCGGAAAACACGAAAACACTGTCTTTTACAATCGGAAAAATTATTTTCCGCAAAATGCAAAAAATCGCCGATTCGCAAAAATAAACGGACTTTCGCGAAAATAAACGTACTCCTGCAAACATTTAGTGCCATGCAGTATGCCATCATATTGTGTCCAACTCAAACAAATATTGACACCTGAGTGAGATCCATGCACGTTTTATGTCAGGAACTAGCATTTTGCTCAGTTGAACTCCTTTCCTGCTACAGTGGAACCTCGAGTTAACGAAGTCGCTGGGGGCCGGCCAAATTTGTTCGTTAAATCGAGGGTTCGTTATATCGAAAACCTCGATATAACGAATTTGAGGGGAAACAACCAAAATCTTCGATATATCGAGGTCATAGTTAATAATTGATTTGTAACACAGGTGACTTCTGTCACGCAATTCAATGCAATTTTCGTCACCCAGAAGTGCCGCGTTTTGAGATGCAATTCATGAAGCATGGTGGCTTTCAGTATCAATTATTTTCACTTTTGAGCAGACGCGCAGGCTTTGTTTGCAAAAGAACGACACTTTCAGAGTAGCGATTTAAAAATGTTACAACATAGAGGTTATACAGAAAATTGTCTACGCAAAGAAGGAAACGGGTTTCAGTGTTGTTACGTTGCACTGCCCAACATTTCCGGAATCCAAAGAAGATAGAGCAGAAGTTAATTGATGTCGAAATACTATAGTGCCAATGTCTATGACATATAATAAGCTGTTGAGTGAAAGGTTGCTGTCTCTTTACCCTAAGGATTACAAGCATTTGTTGACTGTTGATCTGTTCAGCGTTTATCTTTTGTGGCGTGTTGACACTGTAATTTGTTATATCGAGGTAAATTTAACGTTTGGGCTTCCGGATTATGTTCGTTATATCGAAGAATTCGTTATATCGAGATTTGTTATATCGAGGTTCTGTTCCATACATTTTACTGTAACTTTGGCCGGGACCTAGAATATCGTTCGTTATATCGAGGACTTCGTTAAATAGAGGTTCGTTAAATCGATGTTCCACTGTACTCTAACCATAATACTACGCCGTCCAAGAGACTTCGCACTAAAAATAAACCATAAAAATATTAGAAATAATTTCGATGCTAGCACCATCAAAATAAGATAATTAGAAACTATAGAAATGAACATCACTCCGAGGGCATTTGAATTCGTGACTACCGTTGAAGTGCTCAGGTACCTGATTAAATCATCAACAAGACGTGTGAAGGAGCACGCCTGATTATAATTTCATTATAGACTGATGTATTGATAGTAAGCGCGACCATGCATTTACAGAAATCTGTGTAAATATACTCTTTTTTTTTAGATAAGAATATATTTTATTTAAGAAACAGACTACCCTTTCTATGGGTTTACTGGCGCTATAAACAACGCGGAATGTTGGGAGAGCACAAGGAAAGCTTCAAAATCACGAGCCGTTAGACGAGTGATTTACAAGCTTTTCGGATGTTCTTCCATTATCCCAAGTGGTTATTGGACCTGTAAACCTATAGAGAGAGTGCTCTATCGCTTTTATTAAATAACTTTAAAAAAATAATACTGTCAAAGAGAGGAAAATTTATTATACTTTCGTGATCAAGTTGCTTTTTCTCATCAAATTCATGAGATGACACGACAAACCATTCACACCGACTGAAAGAATGCCGGAAGGCACAGACTCCGCGTCCGACAAGAAATGCGCAGAGCAAAATGACGAAAACATTTCACGCACGCCAAAAAAGTTTCAAGAAAGGAAAGGAGAAGGTATCGGTGAAAGCGAAACGTATATTAATTAACTGAAAAGTATTCTGACGAGGAAATGCAGGTATTTGTAGGTGGAAATGGTCATTACGAAAGTAAAAGGCTGCACTAAAGGAGTGCGAGAAGTCGAAACTTCACGGGTTTGGTAAAGCGATTCAACACAGTGTTTAATAATAATTTTCCAAAGTTTTACAAATGGAATAAAGGTTAGTTACAGAAACGCTGCTTCCCAAATTTATTCAGAATCTATTTTCCTATGCCGAAGGCTATGAAGTCTGTGTTTCTCTGTATTTTGCTAAATGAAAACTATCGCTTAAAAGCTGAGCTTCTGGAAACCAAATTCGTTTATCGTGTTATCCGTTAACGCATGGAGTTTAAACTTAAAATTTTTCATAGAAAGAAATATTTCCCTTATTAATTTTTTTTGGAAACCCAAATGGATTAGTCAAGCCCAGCTGACTTGGTCCTCCACAGCGCGTAGTTAGCACGGAAAAATCCTTTTAAAACTTCTTTAACTTAAATTTTACGCTGACGTTACGCTTGAGATTAAAACCGTAACCGGAGTCAGCGTAAAATTTTTGCCGTGGAAAAAAAAAAAAAGATAAAACCTTATTTGACGACTAACTTCTGGTCCTTTATTCTCGGGCAAATTTTCATGTGTATGTTGATTGAAAAGATATTCGTGTCATTGATATCTCAGCCAGTGAAAGGCAAAACTATTTATTACATTTGTTATCTCTAGACTTGCGAGTTTTCTGGTTCCCGCTCAGACCTGCCAGAGATCGGGAACCGTGGTTTACTGGTACAATAGAACATAGGTTTATCAACTCTATTTACCTATCAGAGCGTGCGTAGTATCTCAGTTGTTTTGTAATTAACAAATCAAGAAGCCTAAACCGTGTATTACACTGTGATAAAACACGATGAGCATTTGAGAACACAAGGGAAATGTGGAAAACAAGATCCGCAGGCAAGTGTCTTCTACATTTCTCGAGTGTTCTCAAATGTCCGGAGTGTTTTATCACATTGTATCACACGGCTTAGTCTTCTTTATTTGCTTTATGATATAGAGTTTACACGTCGCGAGTAGAAACAACAAAGAACACAGGTCGACAAACTGACGCCATTTAATACCACTTAGATGCTACATGCATCGTGTCAAAACTTTCTGCTGCTTCGCACAGAACTCCATCATCACAAAGAAAATGTTTTTCGCTATCTCTAACAAAAATGTTGAATAGATGTAATGTGGCGAAAAACAATAAAACACGCTTTTTCTATGTTTTATACTCTGATAAAGCATGGCTTTTTGACCAATCAGAGCGCGCGCAGGGTATTGTCTATATTATAAGGGAATATTGAGGCTGAATTTGGCGAAATTGTATAAATGTTTTACGAATAAACCCAAGGCTGAGATCTTGCAAAGAATGGAACTTTTGGGGTTGAAAAAATTATTCCTTTCTTTAAACGGCAAAACTAGCAAACAATAACTAAGACATCGATCACTCGCCTTATGTTCGATGCTAATATCATTTCTGCCATAAGTTATGTGTCATGTAAGGCTTTGGGCGCTTTCCATTAGACCAAAATTTCCGAAATTTTTGAAACGGAGACAAATGGTAGGGAAATTTCCAGGGAAAAGTTCCAGAAAATCCAGAAATTGTTGAATTTCCGAATAGCGAACCATTCAACCGAAAATTCTGGAAATTCCGGCATGAAAATCAAATGTCCTCTTTTTCGGAAATTATGCAAATTCGCGATTTTCTTTTCAGCGCTAGTTCTTTTGGCCGCGATCACAGCGAGTTGGACATCTCACGCAAGGATAACGTAGAAGCGTATTCGAAAATGGAAATATTTTAGAATCATTCCACTTATATCTCGATAAATACTAGCTGCAGCTAAATTCGTGAAGAAAGCGTTTTATAAAAATAATGCCCCCGTAGTGTACTCGTTTGTTTTGCGTAGGCTGGCTAGGAAATGTCCAAAGATTTATAACGCGTGCAGAACCATTGTACGACTCAATTAACCCTTTGTTTTGCGACATTTTCGCCGCCGTTGTGGTTTGTATAAGGTCCCTACTGTTGTGGACTACAAAAAGTCACGATGTCGACATATCAGTGTTCTGTTTGCTTCTATATTTGCCATTTAAACCTCAAAGTCATTGAAAAATTCCAAGCGAACAAAGCTGTTCGGCTTGTCGTTTGGCACACTGGAAAAGTCTGTACCATTCACCCATAGAAATTTCCGGAAATTCACACCGGAATTTTTGTTCGAATGGAAAGCACCCTTAATTGCCTTCAGTCTGGCTCCAAAGTTTCTTTAACTAATAATATTCAGAGAATATTTTCAGCCTCAAATCAGCATAAAAATAACATTAGTCAGCCTGGGCGGAAAACACGAAAACACAATTAGTTTCCGCAAAATACAACAAAATCGCTGATTCGCAAAAATAAACGTGCTCTCGAAAAAAAAGAGAAAAAACTAACGTACTCTCGCAAAAATAAACGTACTCCCGCAAAAATTTAGTGCCACGTGGTATGCCATCATATTGTGTCCAAATTCCACAAATATTGACATCTGAGGACCACGATCTCGATCAGGAACTAGCATTTCCCTCAATTGAACTCCTTTCCTAATATTCTAACCCTAATACTAATCCGCCCCACTGACTTCGCACTAAAAATGAACCTTAAAAATATCCATGCATTTTCTAAAAATCTATCTATTAAACCTGGTATCAACGACGAGCCAGAGTTTCTTCTCTTTGTTTCGATATGTATCCTCTGCAGAGTCTGCGCAAAGATGTATGCTAACAGCAATATCTATTTAATATTAACAAGTTCTCATGATATTTTTAAGCTAACGAAGGATTTCTATGGTTTCCTTTTAGGGTTTATAAATAATTGCGATTTATTATACATGCAGGCGCCATCAGACAAAGTAAGATAATTAGAAACTATAGAAATGACCATCAGTCTAAAAGTATACGTATTTGTATTCATGACTGGCGTTTGAAGTGCTCAGTTGCCTGATTAAATCATTAACAAGACGTGTGAAGGCACACGTCTGATTATAATTTCATTAAACTGATGCATTGATAGTAAACACGACTATGCATTTACAGACATTTGTGTAAATACGATGATTTCTTATACAAGAATATATTTTATTTTAGCAATAGGCTACTCTTTCTATCGGTTTAATGGCGCAATAAACCACATGGGATGTTGGGAGAACATGAGAAAAGCTTGTAAATCAGGAGCCGTTAGGGGAGTGATTTACAAGCTTTTCGAATGTTTCCCCCAACATCCCAAGTGGTTTACTGTGCCAGTAAACCCATAGAATGAGCGCTCTATCGCCTTTATGAAATAACTATAGAAAAACTCTGTCAATGAGAGGAAAATTTATTGTACTTCCGTGATCAACTTGCTTTTTCTCATCAAATTCATGAGATGACGCGACAAACCAATCACAGCAACTCAAAGAATGAAAGTACAGACTCCGCGTCGGACACGAAATCCGTAGGGCAAAGCGACGACGACAACATTTCACGTACGCTGAAAGTAAAGGGCTTTACGAATAGTGTGCAAGTAGTCCAAACTTCATTCTTTTGGCGAAGTGATTCAACACAGTGTTTAATGATAACTATAACTTTCCAAAGTTTTGCGAATGGAATAAAGGTTACAGTTACGGAAACGCTGCTACCGAAATTTATTCAGAATTTATTTACTTGTGCTGAAGGCTATGAAGTACGTGTTCTCTGTATTTTGCTAAGTGAAAACTATTGCTTGAAAGCTGGGCTGCTTAAACAGATTCGTTTATCGTGTTATGCATTAGTGCATTGAGTTTGAACTCAAAATTTCTGATAGAAAGAAATATTTTCCCTACTTTTTTGACAACTCAAACTGATCAGTCAAGCCCAGCTGACATCGTCGTCCCTAGACCGTGGAAAGCCCCCCAAAAAAGGTTTTAAACCCTCCATGATTTTAATCTCAAGCGTAACCGGAGTCAGCGTTAAATTTTTGCCAATCGATAAACCTCGAAATACAAGGGAAATTTGGTTTTCGACGAGTGGGAAACTACTTTTTAGTATTGCATTAAAAACAATGGATCAATCAGGCGAAAAACGAGAGAATGACACCATGGGAATACCTTCGCTAATGAATAATTCAGTCGCGGACCGATATTGGCGACATCGCTAAGCAAACCGGCGCCCTCCTCGTGGGAGGGCTTACTCTGTCTCCAACACCCCCCCCCCCCCACCCCTCAAAAAAAAAAAAAAAAAAAAAAAATCGAGTTTTTGTTATGCCACAACTCGCACATTTGACATTTCAGCATTTTACGCCTGTTTTTCGTGGTTACAACTTTTTCAGTTCTTGCGACATTCGGAGTCTTTGGCTTTTCTTTCACGCAGAAGACATCCATGGTCGTATTTTGAAGAAAGGTAACGTTTTACACTTTCTTCGTTTTTACGGACTATGTCAGAAAACGTTCTAAGAAATTCCTTGAAACTCGCGCCTTTGTTTCTTTCATTCAGAAAAAGCAAGCAATGTTATCCGCACCTTACTCTCCCAACCCACCCTAGCTGGTTGTCATTACGAAGAAAGCTCTTCTTTCCTAATTTTTTTCTGTTCCGATTCCTAATCATTCGGCGGTGGCAGACCGAAGAGTCCAACTATTCATATTCACCGTTTTTTGCAGGCCAGCAACAAACCCAGTGAGTGCCCATGCTTCCGAAATCTTCCATGTTGATTATACACGGTGAATGGAGAAGAGTTTTTTCCTGGTTGCGCGAAAGTATCCTTTTAATAGGGATGTTGAGGTATCTGCACCAGTTTATTAAATCAAAATTGGAAAGCGGAACGTCTTTGAACTTAACTTTTTTTCTATAGTTGTCTCAACTGCCGAAGAAGGCAAGTGAAGATCTTCGTCGCCTGATAGTCGATCGTGCGATGCACAGCTTTGATGAGTGCTCCATGTTCCACATACCAACGCAATAGTGGAGCATACGACAACAACTCTTAGGCTGACAACGCCCCTACCAGATTTCTCCGTCGCCTCTCTTTCTGCCGGTCCGCCGTAAGTAAACCTTCATGTGTTATGGTACGGCTCCGTCAGGGTCCTGCCGATTGTGAAAGAACGGCGGCATGTCTTCAATTTTTCGCCACAGAGGTTCAGGGACCTCTGTTTCCACTTCCGCAAATCCAAACCAAGTTCTAGCTTTCAGGCGTTCTGTGATAATAGGCGCCGCGCCTGTTGGATTTCGATAGTGCATGACTTTTTCCTTGCCGTAAGGCATCTCTCTGAACATGGTTGACAGTTAGAGCGCGTTGGCGTCGTAGCCGATAATTTGCTTACAAGTGCGTGGCTCGCAATGTAGTGCGACCTCATATTTGTCACTACCACTTCGTGGTGCCGCGTGAACACAAGACTTTGGGCGCCGACAACTGCTGCCTTCAACATTTCTTCAGCTTCTTTACAGGGGCTGTAAAGAGGTAATGCAGAGATGAGGTAGAGGTAGTGTAAGCTCACCCCTGGAATGCTAACCGCGTCTTTCAAGATATCTATACTCTAATCAGCGTAGAACGTCTTAAAAACGCTTTACAATACATTATGAAATAATTCAAAGTTTAAACTGTAGGTAACACGAGTCTATAAAAGGACCTAATTACATTGTTTCGCATCAAGGTCTTGTACACAGTCTTCTCGTATAAATACATCCAAAAGCTAAGGGATTTGTTCCTGGGAAAAGTCTCTGAGAATAGTCTTCCGAAATATGTTGAAAATTATGCGTGGGCTATAGAAAAAAAAAAAAAAACGTGTTCATAAAATTACATTTAGTCTATGGTGGTGGATCCAGATGCGACGGGTATAGACCCCTCTCCCCGTAAGACCAAATGGTTACGTTATTTATTATTGACGACGCAGGTCTGCTCAAGGTTTACTATAAATACAAGAAATGTGTGTTCCAAGGCTTCTCAAGAAGAATGACAGTAACGTTCGACCGAAATTGATGGTTAATATATTATAACGTGTAACCGCTAGTTATTAACCGTGAAACTTCTTTAACAGCATTTACTGAACACATGTTTGAATCTCCGTTTCAAAAGTGATTAAACCGTCCACATTGTGCCGTTTGCATGCTGACTGCGAGTATTAATAAAAGAAATGTCGTTGAAGCATACCAGAGTAAGATTTTCCATCTCTTCGACAACATTGACAGCTTCCATGGCGACAGATGGTGAAGTTACAGTACTAGTGGCTGCCTCTTTCTCGTCTGTAAACAAGACCCTTAAGGTTTTTCGACATGTTGCGCAAATACCTGAGAAAAAAAAAACACTAGCTGTTAGTAGTTAAATATGCAATTAGTAGAAAATAATAATAATAATAATAATAATAATAATAATAATAATAATAAAACTGAATCCAGGCGACTTGAATAAAAAAAGCGTGCAAAAAGTCAATCCACCTGAGCCAACTTGAAGAAACACTCCTGCCCTCTTTAATATGATTTGAGAATCACGTTTCCCTATTCCTCTGTCACACTTCGGCCAGGTTCTGTCACTTTTGCCGTGATTTGATATATCAGATGGAACCCTGCACCTCGTACTAGACCCTCTGGTCCACCCCAAACAAGCTTTGCACGATGCGAGGGACATATTGTCATAGAATGTATGTTAACAGGAGGAGAGAATATGGCTGCTCGCCTAAGAATTAGGTCAACTTCGTCCTTTGGCCCGGAAAAACCAAAACTGGTTGAATGGCTATCGATCCGCTTTGAACAGGTTAGCAGAGGTATGATTACCGTTTCTTGTTTCCTGGATCGTTTGTCGAAGCCACAGGTTCCTCCAACTATACTTTTGAACGAGCAGCAAACATCCATAATGCAAAAGACGACACGGAACGCAATATTGACAATGTTTACATCTTGTCTCGTTTTAAAATGCCAATTAAAGCGAATTTCTATAATTGAAATAAATTGACAATTGACGGGCTTCGATAAAACGAAGGTCACGGACCATTCCTGAAAATTCCAGAACATCAGTCAATCATTTATACAATCATTACTTTAGCGGTTTCTTGAGTTTGTGATACGAAGAAATGTTTTCATTACCGAAAACCATTTTAGACTACTGATAGGGAAAGATAAATGTGAATATGACCACATGCTACCTAGGCCGCGGTATTCCTGAGTACTTCCCTTACTCAGGAAGGCAATTAAGGGTGAAGGGTGTAGCCTCTGGAGAAGAAGTAATATAAAGATAAATATCTGTAGAGCTAGGATGGGGGATACTAAAACTCTCGGCCTCGCAAAAATGGAAATAAAAGTGAATATTGTTTTGAACGAAACTCAGTTTTGACATATATAGTAAAGGACCGAGTCCAAAGAGGGTGGAAAGAGTTTATGCGTGACACGCAACGAAGGCAAAAATTTGTGTGACAGGTGAAAAACAACTAAAAGAGATACGTGATTCGTGAATTTATGAAAAAATATGGTTAAAAACAGCTAAAACTATAAGTGGCACGTGAATTTTGTTAAAATTTGTGCGTGGAACGCGAACACAACCCCCCTGCCTCCCCTCCAAAGTTTCTTTGCCGCAGTTGTCGATTTCAGTTCACCTCGTTTTGAATTAATTTGCGTTATCCCGCTAAACGAAAAACAGATGTCCTTGAAATAACGGCATTTTTGCCCGCATCTTATTCGCTGTTCGGTTCAAGAGTTATATTTAAACAAAGTTATTTTACGTGAAGTGATTGCAGCCTCATTTTCAACGAGATGGGAACAGAGAAACATCGAATCAGAAAAACCCCGAATACCCTGTGTCAACAACTCACGATCGGGAGGCGGCGCTGCACTATTCCGCTGAGCTATATTGCTTTTTTGTGAACGATTCAGCAATTTCAGGACCGCAGCCCTCTTTTTTGATACAGCAACATGAAGGTAGGAGGATATCATGTTAAATGACTTGTAGATTGAACTTCAAATGCGAAACAATTGAGTTTGCGTGTGTATGTGAACATTTCCAGCCAATTAACGGCACCGTCGAATCGGCGCATCTTATCCAACTTTCAAATTTGATTAAATCGCTCCGAATCATTTCCCCAAAAAATCCTTTGGAGATCGAAAAGAACTACTTATTGCCTTCCAAAAGCCAGATTTTCAGTCAATTATTTTGTGTAGCACATAGTTAAATAACGCGTTTCTTTTGACCTATTTTTAGTCTAGTTAAAAGTAGGTCGGATACATTTAATTAGATTTTGTAAATAAATAGACAAGAATTGCTCAAATTGCTGTCAACATATGTTTTGGTGTTGGTTTTCAAGATTTGATATTTTTTATTGCTCTAGGTTGTTTCATTTTATGACGCGAAGCTTCGAGATTCGTCTTAAATTTTGAGCTCCAAAAGCGGCATTTTGACGGAATTCGGTTATTATCGGTTTTCTCGTAAATAAATCAATATTCAGCCAAACGAAGCATGCCGTGATTTGTTTCACACTAAGACCTACCAAACCTGAGAATACGAGCAGAATTTAGTTTTTGACTCTTGGCGCGATATTTTGAAAATGTTTGATTTTTGGACACATTTGCTCTTAATACGTTCGCAAACTGCGTTTAACCCGTATTTCATATCGTGAATCACGCAACATAATGAAAAGAACTCTGTCAAACCAACGTTAACCGTTTCATTTATTAGGGAATCTTTAAAATCAGAGAAAAGTTCCTTCCTAAGCAGGAAGGGAGCTACAGACCTTGATTTTACAACACTTAAATGCCTGAAAGTTGCTCAAAGCGATAACAAATATAGAATAATGATTAAAAAAAATGCAAGTGGCAAAAGTTCAATTGAGGCCTTACACTACTGTAAAATGATATCAAATCGTTTAAAAATCGAAGCTTTCACCGATCTACGGCATCATCAGGGATAAGAAAAATATTCCGCCTAAGGCTTATATACAGATGTAAAGTAAAAACGTGCGAAAAGCGAAAGAATGCGGGGGGTAAAATGCATGAGATAAATAATAAGGTTCAAATATGAATAAAAACGAATAATATGATCCAATGAGCGAGTGTCAAAGTACAAAGAGTCTCTAGATATGTTAAAGTAATTATTAGAATAAAAGGTCCGCGAATTCGCTGCATTTCTCTCGGGAGTTGAGTGCAGGTTTGTAGTTTCGTATGTAAAACGCTTCGAACAGTCGTACATTTGCGGGGTAGTTTTCTAGTACAATGGTTTTGATTTCGATGCCTTTGTGGACTTTGTTTTGGCACTTTGAAATGTGTTTCTTCACGGAGGAGTTGTCATTGTTCAGGTGTTCTCTTAAACGATCGTGGATAAAGCGTGTAGTGCCCCCGATGTAGTATTGGTTGCAGTTGTTACACGTGATTTGGTAAACAGCGTTGCGTAATAAGCACAATTTGGTGCTGGAGATAGGGCAGTTGGCCCTCGTGCATGTCCGTCCCGTGTTGTTGTGAGCGAGAGCTCGTCTGAGGGTGTATGTCCTGTGCGCGACCCGTACTGGTATACCCTCTTTTCAGAAAATGTTAGTGATCCTGTAGTTGAGACGTTCGGAGATACATGGGATGTTCAGGTACGACCATTCTGTGTTGAGAGGTCGAGGGTCTTTCTGATGGTTCTTGGATTGCTTAGTTTTGTCTATAGTGCCTTCAGTATACCCGTTAAGACGGAGGGCGTCGTCAAACATGTTTTGATGCTTTGTGGCTGTCGTTTTTGTGCAGCAAATTGGAGGACAATTAAAGAACTGACATTCCTTTGAATTGATATGTTGCCTACTTTGGTTATTGGGGAAAACAAACAAACAAACAAACAAAAACAAAAGACGCTTTAGACCAAGTTTCACTGTAACACCATTATTGTGAACCTTTTTTTTTTTTTCTATTTTCCGACGTTCGCTCGTGCCTACGTACGTATACGGTCTTTACACCCAGAGTAGGTTCCTGCTACCCGATGGAAATGATACTGGTTTTAGTTTAAAACGACGCAAAATGAAGTAATAAAGAACGGAATTGACATTTAGCAACGCTTCATGGCATAAACGATACCTTCCCTCAGTGTTGTGAAGGAAGGAATGCATGCATGCATGCATGAATGAATGAATGAATGAATGAATGGTTGGATGGATGGATGGATGGATGGATGGATGGATGAATGAATGAATGAATGAAAAACTTTATTTAAGTGTCAATGGTATTTCGCATTAAAAAAACAAAAAAAACAAAAAAACAACTAATTGGGAACACAACGCAACGGTTGCGAGTGTAACGCATTTCGGGCGAAAGGACCGCAACGCGCGTTACACTTGCCACAGCAAGACAGCGGATGCAGAGAAGCAATGTCTAGTTCCCAGTGCTCCTCGCCTCATTTCAGAGATAAATCGTAAACCACCCGTACTGAAGGGAAGACCTTCCTTCTCAATGAGTGGTACCAATATATTCACACTTACTTATTTTTACATAGAGTTTACACGACACTTTGTTTTGTTTTTTTTGTTTTTCCTTTTTTCATCCAACTGAAGAAGAAGAAAGAAATATTAAAAAGCAGACATTGGGAGTTGAACCCAAGAAACTTTATTCAGGATACATCCACTTATTAACTACACCATCTGAGCGCCAGCTGAAAGAAGCATACTGCAAACCTTATATGTAATTCAGTGTAACACAAACCACAAAATGACAGCTAACAGCTAACCACGAGCAAACTGGAGTGGAACTAGCCGCAAGCAAACCGGAGAACCGTTTGTGCCATATATAGTGAGCTAACCTGGTCTCGTTCATTGTTAATTTATACAACAAAAGCCACGAAATGTCTAACCTAGTCTCACTAGGGTCTCACTCATTGTTAACACATGATTTACGTACCAAAGGTCAACAGCATTAGATGATTGACTTACGCCATCGCTTAAAAAAAGCCAATTGCCATGTATGCCTCGCTCAAGTTTCCGCTCCCAAAGATAAAGCTTCTTTCATTTCAGTCTTATTTTTGGCGTGGGACGTGGTCTGCATCCCGCTTTTATCAGACTCTACGTGGCAGCCTTGTTACATGTTGATTCGAAATTTAACAGTTCTTAAAATGATAAAAGAAGTATAAAGCAAAGACCCGCCTGTTTAAAATAGTTATTATACCATGGATTACGCGAGAAAGGCTTGCGCTACAACTTGTCCAGCCTTGGTAACTGAATCACGTGATTTCTGAGAAAGAAGAATCGCATTTGGAGTGTTGTTTTGTAAAGAAACTCTTTACGTGCTGGTGGTTTCTATGTCATGATTTTGACAAGAAAGTACGAGAAAGACTTACAACTTAATTGGCCACTGAAATACGATACTGTCTTTACAAACTGACCTTCTTTGAAGTCTGTAAACTGTTCTTGCCACAAGATCGATCTTTGCCTGCTTTGAAGATGGCTGCCTTTAGCTTGCGCTTGGTACAAGTCTCAATTTTCGAGATACTATTGTGCTAGAGCGTTGTCGGCCGTGAACCTCAGACATACATACTTTATTTATTTCAACACGGTAAAATCTTCATTAAATTATTATAGTATAAAAAATAAGTTCACCCATAAGTATCCTAGCAATAGATGTCCAACAGTAGCAATTAAATGTAGATATGATGATAGATGCGAATGCAGGCATAACACTATTGAAACAAAGACCTGGAAAAAAAATTCAGGCTTTAAACGGGATTCGAATCCACGACCTTTGCGATACCGGTGCAATGCTCTTCCAACTGAGTTATCAAACCCATTTAAGTACACTGGTTTACAAGATTTCCGTGTTGTAGCCTGACTGACAGTTGTTATAAGATTGGCCAATTTCCCTTTGAAACGTCCAAGAGAGTCTAATTTCCGCAAATAGATGGGTAGGCTATACTATAACAGAGCACCACTAGAGCTAAAGCCACGCTTGCTGTAGTTTGTGCACGCCTTGGGCAAGTCTACTTTAAGTTCAGAATCTCTTAGATTATACGGTGTACTGCGGATGCTAAATAAGTTTTGCAGGTACTCTGGAGAAAGCCCCCTAATTGTTTTAAACATCAGCATCGCTTTAAGTTTGTTTGTTTGTTTGTTTGTTTGTTCGTTTGTTTTTTGCGTGTGGAAAGATTGTCCCAGTCCAGTCTACTTAAGAGGAAACTGGCTCTTGTGTCATAACTGGACTCGGTAATGACCCTGGCAGCCCTATCTGACAGTTTTTGGAGTTTATCGCTTAATGCATCGTTGATTTCATCCCAAACAGAGCTACAATAGTCAACATGGAGTAAAATCAACCCTTGGTATATTTGGAGAGCGGTAATTTCAGAGCTGAATGGTCTCACACGGAAGGGCGCCCATGGTTGACGATATCTTCTTGCTCATTTCGTCTATATGCCTCGTCCATGAAAGGGTGTTCGTTAATTACTAA
Source organism: Orbicella franksi (assembly GCF_964199315.1). Lineage (NCBI taxonomy): Eukaryota > Metazoa > Cnidaria > Anthozoa > Scleractinia > Merulinidae > Orbicella > Orbicella franksi. The sequence goes on from NC_138155.1 coordinate 8,635,737, forward strand.
GCCAAGTGATTTGGCTACTTAAACTTAAATTTTTGATCGGTGTGGCTTCGACTTCAATATCAATTTGGTTATTCAAGAGAGCACTTATTCGTTGATTTGACCCAATTACCATAAATTCAGTCTTAGCAACAGTACAGCTTAGCCTGTTGGTTACAAGCCAGCAATTTAGTTTTCTTAGCTCCGAGATAACGGCACTTTCAACGTCAGCTATTGCACTGGCAGCGTAGGTTATACTTGTGTCGTCAGCGAACATCCTCGCTCAGGGTGAATTGAGGCAAACTAAGAATAGGGGTGGTCCAAGGTTGTTACCCTGTGTGACACCAAAGGAAACTGAGACAAAACCCGACAAATGGCCATTTATGCTGCATTTTTTGGCTACGGTCGTAGAGATGTGACTCAAACCATTTCAGACTACTCGTGTCAATACCATATTTATGAAGCTTCTGTGTAAGGAGGCTATGGTCAATGGTGTCAAAGGCTTTTTTGAGATCGATAAAGATAACACCATTAACCAGACCATTGTCGATGTTGACCGACCAGCTATTTGTGGCTTCAATAAATGCAGTGAGTGTACTATGTAAAGATCGGAATCCAGATAGGCAGTGAGTTAGCAAGTTGTTAAAAGTAAAATACTCGCAAAACTGGTCGTATAAAATTCTTTTGCGACTGTCGAAATGATAGATATTGGCCGATTGTTGTTTGGGTCATCCGTTTTCCTTTTCTTGAAAAAAGGGGTCATCCTTGCCAATTTCCACTCAGTTGGAAAGCTACCAGTGCTTATCGATTTTGTAAATATTTGTGCCAGTGATGGTGTGTCTATGTTGGCAGCCATTTTTTAAAGTTTACTTGGACTTCATTCAGTTTAATAACAGTTTGCGAACTACGTTCACTGTTGGAACTTTCATAGAAAAAGTGGTTTCAGCTGGTTCGAGAAAGGACTCATGTTCTACGTTAGACGAGGGTATTTCTGAAGCTAGACTCTCATCAATGCTTGATAAATGCAGATTTAATTATTCGGCAATCGCTGAAGGTTCAGTTATGGCTTGTTCCCTAACTTTAATTTCCGAAATATTCTTTACCTTGTTTCAATGTCTTGCGGACAAATCGTTAATCGATTGCCACGTTTTTCAAGGATTTAATTTACTGGGCTCTAGATTTTCAGCGAAATATTCCCGCTTGGCCTTGTTAATTTCGTTGCTATTTGGCCTTCTTAATTTCGACATTGCTAGCGGCTTTTAGGAACGTTTTCGAACCTGATTCTGGGCTTATCTACCAAGAGCTTGCCATTTTCTCGCATTCTCTTGCATAACAGCTTGAAATAGCTTTGTCTAGTTTGTCACGTGACTTCAGTGGAAGCATCACAACTTGAATCTTTGATTCTCCAAACCGCTGAGGTATCAACGCAGGATTATAGTTTTGTTTAGAGGGATTATCGCTCCTTCCTCATGCCATCTCGTCGAATTCATGAAAAAAAAAAAAGAAAAAGAAAAAAAAAAAAAGATCTACAAACACGGAACTATGTTCTTCGCACAAAAACACTGGTCTATGGTGGCCTATGCGTGCCATACCAAAATCAACGATTGTTTTTCTATTTTCTCGTACTTTTTAGTTTTTTTGTCTATAGTTTACTGTTTGTTATTTGTCTTGTTTATTTATTTATTTTTTAAAGGAGGGGTTTAATTTTTTCTTGTTTGTTTTCTAAGATAAATTTCATTCATTCTAAGGACGTTTTATTTTGTCTCAGTTTTATATGTAGTGAGTTTTATTTACACGCAATGAGATCGAATTCAGACGAAACTAAACTAAAACTAAACTAAAGCTCACGGCCTAGGAGGGCCATAGCCCATAATGCAACGGGTGCATTGTGCTCCAATCCAAGATGGCGGAGCACGTTAGAAACCCAGAGTGGGAAAATGATGAGGCCCTGAGAAGTGATCTTCAGAAATATGTTCGCCAGAACCTACAGCGAAATGAGATTTTAGACTTTGTTAAGTTAGATTATCCGATGTATGCATGGAGTTTAAGGAGCCTTGGCCGCCGGCTGCAGTTTTTCGGCATTAAGTATACCGACTATGAAGTCGACTTAGTAGCAGTAAAAAGTGCTGTCAAGAAAGAGGTCCAGGGAAGCTTCTGGGTTATCGGACCAAGCAGCAAAAAGTACGAGAGTTACATGGACTGAACGTTCCACGCGATTTGGTATATGCGGTGATGGGGGAAACTGACCCACAAGGACTCGAAGCCAGAGGTGGAGTAGGCCAATCTAATCGACCACGTCGAACAAATGCCTTTGTGGCTGGTGTAAGTAGCAGCCTCTCTTGTGAGATACAGATGTTTAATGGGATTCTGCCCCTTTAAATTATTGCAGGATTACTTTCTCCCACCATTTTGGATGTCCTATGTCACACAGTTGCCTTATCCTTACACACAAAAGCAGTTCTACTAAGTTGTTGATACTGGTGTCGACACGACTGACAACACAAAAATATCCAAACTGGGAGATAACTCATATTCACTTTTTTGGAACAATAAATTATTATTTCTAAGATTTTGAAAGAAATTCTATTTTAGACTATTTCCAGCAATTTAGCTAAAGTTTATTGCATGGAGCCTTGTTATATTTTTTGCTTTCATGGGTGGCACTTTTTTGAAAGTTAGTGCGTAATATTTGAGTAAATATAGTAAGTGAAGGTTTCCTTCTAAAATTACAATAATGGGAAAAACAAACATGTCAAAATAAACCTTACAGAGAACAATTTTGTTTGTTGTTAACAGCGTGCAAATTGTAGATTCAGATTTCAGATTTCAGATTTCAGATTGTACAATGTCCTTTGACGGGCATGATAAACTTTGTGGGTACCAGAAATCCATGTTCCCATTATGTATTTATGGTGGTTTAGATACCTAGAGTGGAAGGATGAACTTCCTACGAGTGTGGACATCAAATAACAATCCTAAGGTTATAGCAAGATTCTACTTTGACTATCTTTTTCAATCTAGAGGTAAGACTACTTGTTGTAGTGAACACTTTAAAGAATCACCTGGCCTAATCAGCTGATGGGAATTGATCATCAGGAATCATATATATCAGGAATCACATAAAAATTTGATAACAACCAGTGACAATGTGTGGTTCCAGAAAATATCCATACCTCTCACCAACAATGGTTAATTGGTTTGAATCCGCACCCCCCCCCCCCCTCTCTGGAATTTTCAGTTAAGGTTCATTCTTTCCCATTAAGATTCTTGCTATTGAGACCCCCCACCCACTTGGAATTTCCAATCACCACCCTTGTGGTAGGTATGGGTAATCAGTAATCCTGTAATTGCTATCGATTGCCACAGATTACAAGCAAATGCCATTAGCTACAGTCGACTGCCTTCGATTACAATTGAGTGTCATAAAAAATCACCTGTCTCGACAGGCCTTTATCTAATTTTTGGTGTATGTGTTTTTCTGTTAGATTTACCACGGGCTCTGAGAGTAGACAGAGGGACTGAAACTGATGTCATGGCCACAATTCATTGTTTTCTGAGGGAGAAACGTGGTGATTTGGAGAATCCAACAGATGCTGTACTCTATGGACCCTCCACCCAGAACAAGATAGAGAGGTGGTGGCGAGACCTTCACGAAAGGATGGAGATGTTTTTTAAAGACCAGCTTAAGTCATTAGTTGAAAGTGGAGAATATGATTCTAGTGACAAAATTGACAGGCATGAAATCTTGATAGTACCTATATATACATGTATATTATTGTAATTTTGTGGGTTTCTGATAGAGCCATTGCTTTTCAGAGCACACAATCTTCACCACACGATGTAGGTGAAAAACTTTAGTTCTGAAATCCAATTTGGCCTGTAACAAATACATTATTTTAGCATAGCACTAGAAAAGTTTTGGTAATTATATTTCATAATGTACATCAGCATAAATGTCCAAACCCCCACACTATATCTTATTGTGCAGCTCTCAGTGCAGAATAACAAGGGATATGTCTTAGACAAACATGTATTTAGTTAAAAAATGTGAAAAAGTCAATGGAAGGGTGGTAAATGATAATCTCTTATAGCAGGTGTGCCATATGGTAATATCAGATTGTTATTTGCTTTTTATAATGTGAAAGACTATAAAGGGCTCCCAGGGTCCACAAAGCTCTTGCAATTCCTGGAAAACTCCCTTAAAAGTTGTCCCTGGGCCCTGCAAAACTCCTTGAAATTCTTTTCATTCCACCTACTGCTGAAATTTGAAAAAAAAAATATCGATGAGAGCGTGTAGCTCGAGTAACTTTCTTTAATTCTCTATCCTAAAACTTGTACACTCATTTATATATTTATTTTCATCACTTTTCTAGAGACTTGCTGGCCTATCTGTACATCCCTGTAATCCAAAAAGAACTAGATATTTTTAGAGAGTGTGTCTGGAACAATCACAGGACCCGTAAACAAAAAGGAAAATACCTGCCAGCAGGAGTTCCCGAGCATATTTACCATTTCCCGGAACAGTATGGGGGAGATCACTGTGGCATTAACATAACAGAGGAGCAACTGCTGGAAGTTGCTGAACAATCTGATGTTCTGGAGGATACTGATGACTATTTGAGGCCAGCTGTGCGAAAGGAATGTGAGCAGCATTTGCCAGATCCTGATGACATTCAGCCCGAGGAAGCCAAGGATGCTTACCTATATCTAAAATCACATGCTTTTGACATTGCGGAATTGATTTAGAGTAGGAAGATTCCATGGAAATGAGATCTTGAAATGTCTGGATTTAAAGGAATAGGGTGTCCAAGTGTATAGAATCAAATAATTATTATACATTTGTACTCTTAGTGCAAGTAAACTGTAATCTGCTCTACTGACTGAGAAAAATTTATATTCAAATCTTGTGTGTGCAAACTGCTTGCATTACTACAAGGATTGATTGCATTATGCATGCATGCACATGTTGTGACACCATTTGATAACTTAAACAATTGCAGCCATTTATTCTGTCAAAAATTTCATCAAAGATTTGTGTATGTATCAATACATGCAAAACTATAACAGTCAACAATAGCAGTATATAACAGTGTTTCCATCAATACATGCAAAACTGTAACAGTAACAACAACAATAACAGTAAATAACAGTATCTGTTATAAAAGGCCCCATTCAGACTAGGTACTGTGCCCAGTTCAGTTCTCTGGCATGGGTAGCCTTAACATACTTTTTTCCTGGTGCTCAGTCATCCAAGTCAACAAAATGATGCCAGGCATTAATAGATGGGGTTCTGGGGTGTCTGACCAATGTTCGTTTCATTGTCTAGGCTGCGACTCTGAATGGGCTGTTTACCTGAAAACCCCAAGGTCAACCATGAAGATGACAATTTTAAAAATTACAAGTATGAGTGCTTGTTGTTTGAATATAATAAAATTAATTATTAACTGACATGAAAAATTATATTCCAACAAGTAGAAACTACAAACAACAATAAACTAGTCATCCAAGGGCCTTAAACAATGCACAGTAAAGATTTCTTTTTTTACTTCAATCACTGTTTTTACAACTTGTCAAGTTCAAGTAGATCACAGAACCTGTTGCATATGTGCTCTTCCTTGAACTTGTAGATTGCCTGTGATGAAAGGTTTCCACAACAGAAAAAGATTGAATTGTCTGCACTGTCCAAAAGTTCAGAGGTTGCAATTTCAGGATCACTGAGGGAATATCCCACTCCTTGGATATCTAGCACCATCAGCTGTTTCCCTGACTTGACATAACTATAATGGGAGAATGTCTCCGCCTTACTGCTTAACTCACTGCCATCGCCACACACATATTCATTGTTGTTTACATGCTTCTGGAAGGTCCCCTCCAAGTACTCCTCGACTCTGACGCACTGCCCATAAAGCTTTCCAAAGTAAACTTTAGTGTAATTGAGGTGAGACCCATACTCGACTGGGGCTTCTCCAGCAAGCTTTTGAGCAAAGTTTCTTGCAAGCGCGTTCATTTGGACCATTTTTCTAGTGTGAGTTTCCATGGAAGAAAATAACCTTTCTATTTCTTGAACTTGATCTTGCTTAAACTTTTTAAGGACGTACTTACCAGGAGCGAGCTCACTAAAAGCGGTGGAAAGATATGCGTCCCTAAACGATCCACTAGTGAATTTTTCTTTCGACAGAGAAAGCCGTGCTTCGAAGGGGTTACGCCATGACTTCTCACCTAGGTCGAACTCTTCCAGTTGGACCGAAACAATGTCGACTGTAGGCTGAATGAGTTTTCCGACTTTTAACATAGCACTAAGTGGAACAGAGGCGACAACTATTGTTGACATCGGTCGGGCTGGTTTCTCAGGAGTAATTTCTGACTTTGTTTTTTTCATCTCTACTTTCTCGCACATTTGGCTTTCTTCGCTCCTTTCGATAAACCGCACGTGAAGCACCTTCCAGTTCGAGATCTGACTCGTCTCAGTCCACGATGGCCCCCTTTCGCCGGCCAGAATGTCACATTCCATGTTTTCAGCTTTAAAAAAGCGTTTGCATGCTTCCTTTATGCTTGAAATGGTAGGTTCACAGCCGAGAGGAACCATAGTTAGCGCTCCGATTCTCGCGTACTTTTGATAGCGCCCCTCAACATCCGAAGAGAGCCGTTGCACTGTTATGTACTCCATGTCTGAAGCACTGCCCGTTGGCTCTTCCTTCCGCATTCTTTCCTTGGTCATTTTAGCCTTAAAGGCACGGAATTCCTCGTTGTTGTTCCTTCCTCTTTTTGACATCTTGGAAACCACGTGTGTTTCCAGATGGCGTACTCACAAATGCACCAGTTGCATTATAGGCTATGGCCCTCCCAGGCCGCGAGTTTCAGTTTAGTTTTAGTTTAGTTTAGTCTGAATTCGATCTCGTTGCGTGTAAATAAAACTCAGTACATGTAAAACTGAGACAAAATAAACGTTCTCAGATAGAATGAAATTTATCTTAGAAAACAGACAAGAAAAAATTAAACTCCTCCTTTAAAAAATAAATAAATAAATAAGACAAATAAAAAACAGTAAACTATAGACAAAAAAACTAAAAAGTACAAGAAAATAGAAAAACAATTGTTGATTTTGCTATGGCACGCATAGGCCACCATAGATCACCAAGAAGGATCGAACAAAGGGGGAACTCATGTAAAAATAGCACGATACGAAAAGACAGTATCCAGTGCAATGTGAGTACAAATTACATTGGTAGCTGGTTATCTCCCATTTGGTATAGCAACGGTGGTAGTTTATTTAACTGGAACTTATCCTCCATCTCTTGCCCTCGTTTGGGAACTCACACTATCTCTTCTTACGTTTAATTCTTCTCTTAACTCGATTCTTTTCTGTTGGAAAATCAGAGGAGTAAGAAAAGCAGTAAATTAAAGGGAATGATAAGGAAGACTTTTTGTCCTGTGAACTTAGCCGTACCATCGGCCTAGAATGTAAAGAACAAATACTGAGAGCATGTTACTTACAAAAGAGTTAACGTATACATTATTTCTGAGTTCTAGAAAACAAACACAAACAAACAAACAAAAACAGGTTGAAGGTGCTTGCATATGAAAGCAGTAAACATTTTATTTTACTAATATAAGTTGTCTGATAAGAGTCGACTTTCCCTTCAGAAAATCGAGCAAATTAACCACAATGACAGGTCATAAAGATAGAACAGTTCACCAGTGGCTGTTCTCTTAATGTACTCTGTAAAAGTTTCCAGCACTATTATAAGAGCAATAAATAACAACAGAAATCATAATTGACTCGGATTCTGAGCGGAGACTAGTATTATTTACATTAATAATAATTACAAGTTGGTGAAAGAAAATAGCATAGAAAGTGAATATCGATTGGAGCCTAGAGGTTAAAGGAACCGCAAAGTTTCGAGGTGGCTTCTAATAACTATTCTACTTCGCATTTGCATACAATCGGAGGTCACGTGAGATAGCAAGCATGTGATATCCGAGCTCAGTGCAAGTTAGCTGTCCGAGCAAGCAGTCTAAAGGTTATTCTCGCAGTCTTATTTTCGAGTGTTTTAGACCTTTCTACGTCTTGCGGTTAACATGTCTGGAGGAAAAGAATCCGCAGAATCGGCGAACGAAGACCAGTTATTGGCTTATGACCCAGACGAGCACAACAGCGCCGGAATATCCGGAGAGAAACATCTCGACACGCCAAGTGTCATAGCGGCCAAGGCCCCTGTGAACGACTCGAACAATTCGATGTCGCTGTTCAAAATCCAGCAAGCCCTCGTTAAAGGCATAATCCCAATCGCTCGTTTGACTGATCTGTCCATGACAGAGAGGAAAGGCCTAGACCAGGAAGGGGTTCAACAGATAAAACAGTTTCGACTCGACGCTCTATCGTTGCTGACGCATGTTAACTATGAACTTAACATGCAGCGAAAGCAACACATGAAACCTGATATTGGCAGAGATTATGTCTCTCTCTGTTCTCCTCATGTGCCGTTCACTGACTTGTTGTTTGGAGATGACCTTCAAAAACAGTTTGAAAGACATAGGAGATGTGAATCAAATTGGAGCCAAAGTGCAAGGTCATAGAGGACCCCACAGATCCCAAACGGGCTATGTCAACAACAATAACTCCAAGGGAACTTTTTCCCACAGAAATCAGTCAAAAAACTTGAAGGGCCGAACCTACAAACCCTGGCGACACAAGGACTCCCAGAAGTCCAGCACAAACAACAAGAGGTCATCTCAGTAGCCCACGAAGCTAACACGGTAAATGCTGTTTCAAATTTTGTTGCTGGTAGTATAGCTAAACACATCTCTAACTGGAGGTCTATTACCACAGACCAAAGTATCCTTGAGATTGTGTCAGGCACACCATGTCAGTCAGCTGTGCCACATATTACTTTTTCTAACGGCGATGATCTCATCATTGCTGGAGAGATAGATAAACTCCTAGAGAAGGGAATACTTAACAAAACTACACATTGTGACACTGAATTCATATCCACAGTTTTTACTCGGCCCAAGAAAGATGGGTCTCATCGACTCATCCTAAATCTTAAAAAATTGAATGAGTATGTCACATATCACCATATTAAAATGGAATCTCTCCAGTCAGCAGTACAGTTACTTAAAAAAGACTATTGGATGGCAGTTTTAGATCTCAAGGATGCTTATTATTCTGTGCCCATAAACCCCCAACACAGGAAATTTCTCAGATTTGAGTTTAAAGGATCTCTTTATGAGTTCACCTGCTTACCTAATGGCCTTGCATCGGCCCCTAGAGTATTTACAAAGCTCATGAAGCCAGTATATGCAACATTGAGGTCAAAAGGCTATCTTAAAGTAGGCTACATAGATGACATTCTTTTGCTAGCAAAAACACCTCATGAATTAGAGCAAGTTGTGGCTGAAACAATTGCTTTGCTTACATCACTGGGATTTACAATTCACGAATCAAAGTGTGTCACAACACCAAACCAGATTGCCAAATTCCTGGGATTCTTACTGAACTCTAAGGACATGATCATTTCTATGATCCCTCAAAAAGCAGCCACTATCAAATCCAAGTGTCACAATCTAGCACATCTGGAAGGACCCATTCCAATTCGAGATGTGGCCTCTGTAGTGGGCTTCATGGTCTCAGCCTTTGAAGGAGTTCAGTATGCACCTCTGTTCCATAGGTCTCTAGAAAATGACAAGACGTATGCTCTAAAAAACAATGGATGGGACTTGGAGGATAAAATGACACTCTCCCCTCTAGCAAAACAGGACCTTTCATGGTGGATCACCAATTTTGATCAACTCCCCAAAGCCATCACGCCTAAACCCTCAGACTTAACTCTCATGACTGACAGCTCTCTTAAGGGCTGGGGAGGGGTGATTGAGGGCACATCATCTGTAGCGGGTGGCAGATGGTCACACCAAGAATCCCAGCTACATATTAACCTTTTGGAATTGAAGGCCATTCATCTCGCCTTGCAGGCCCTATGCAACCATATGCAGAATCGCCACATAAAAATCGTTTGTGACAATACTACTGCCTTTTCATACATTCGTAATATGGGCGGTACAAAATCTTGCAGTTGCAATGACATCACCACGGAAATCTTTATGTGGTGCGTAGATCGAGAGCTACCACTATCAATTTCCCACTTACCAGGGAAACTAAACACAGAAGCAGATAAGGCTAGCGGTGAATTCCACAGTAGTAATACTGAATGGTCGCTAGACCAAACCGCATTTAATGAATTGAAATCAAAGCTGGGTGAGCCTGATATTGATATGTTTGCGTCGGGGCTAAACCACAAGACAACCCACTATATAGCCTGGAGACCAGATCCAGGGGCAGTAGCTATTGATGCCGTTACTATAGATTGGTCCCACTATAACCTTATCTATTGTTTCCCTCCGTTTAGTCTCATCGGCAAAGTCCTTCAGTTCATACAAGAGAGCAAAATAACAGCCATTCTAGTTTACCCACATTGGCCAACACAGTTCTGGGTCCACTCCTGCTTCAGTTAATGAAATCTCCACCGGTAAAAATCAAGATGCACAAGAAGATTCTAACATTGCTCCATCAACCAGAAGAAGTTCACCCTCTGTTCCCCAAACTTCAGCTTCATGGATGTCTTGTGTCTAGTCATCATTAATTAATCAAGGCGTAACATGGAAGGCTTTGAACACCATCTTGGAATCATAGTGACCTCTTTTCCTGTACCATCAAAGCCACACCAAACTGCTTCAAGACTGAACTCGGATATCACATGCTTGCTATCTCACGTGACCTCCTCATTCCTGCAAATGCCACGGTAGAATTTCAGTCAAACTTCAACTTCCAGGTAAGTCTCGCTTAATTTTCCAGTTTAGAGTTAATTTTAATTAAAAAAGAAAGCCGCAAGAAAGAAAACTAAATGTTAGCATTATTATTCAAATTTCTTAGAGTATTGTTGTGACAGTAAATAATGTTTTACTTATTAGACAGTAGACAATGTCCTGAGGTCTTTCAGGTAATAAGAAAAATCATGCCAGGGATCGCTTATCTGGTAGGCAAAGACGGCATATCGCAAAAATTAATGTCTAGTACTATGTGATCTGAAGGCTGTAGCCATATTTATCTAATGCTGGTTATATATAGCACAGTATCCCATTAGATAAGGAGACAAACTAATACAGTTATATGCAAATGCAATTGTGATATTTGAACAGTTCTTAACAGGAACTTTTTGGCATGGAAAGTGATATAAGCCTTAGAGTTTGGATTATAAAGTTTATCTTGACCTTGATCAAGAGGGATATCACACTAATCCCACGGTTGTTTGATAATTAGATAATTGTGGTATATTTTATTTTGTTTTATGAAAGATAATTATTAATAAACTTAGTTGCGAGTGCAAATTTTAAAAAAAATATGACGTCAGTCTTTTTTTTTTAAGCTTTATTGGGTTTCAATTATCAAAAAAGAATACTACCCAAAGTAATAAATAAATAAATAAATAAATAAATAAATGGATAAATAAACGAAAAAAAAAGGTATAATAACCAAAAAGGCAAGCTCGATCGAGACCAAAGGATCCATGCAAGGAGCCGCCCAAGTAGAAAGTTGATGTTTCTTCAGCGCCACCCACGCCAGGCCGGAGAAATTTGAAAAAGCAGCTTTGTTTTTACTGTTAGGCCTACCATCCATACTAATCTGTCACAAAAACAGAGCTTTTCGAAAACGTTCTTCTTATCGGAGGAATTGGAAAACTCCGGCTTTTCGTTTCAGTGTGAACGGAAAACATTTTAAACACGGAGCTTCTCGAAAACGATGTCGCCACGATAATCATGGGATTTCCAAGCCCAAGTTTTCCTCAAACAGTAATTAAAAACGAGTGATGATTGTTGCTTTTTCAAATTTTTTCGTTGTAGGGTGGAGCGGAACTAAGTATTAAAGAGTGAGGAATAATCCCGATTTGCATTTAGAGAGAATTCAAAGCCGCTTTAATCCTGTATTATGGGTGTTTGGTCCGGCAAAGAAAGTCTTTTATACATCCTGAGATAAAAAAATAAAAAAAAAATGAATCGAACCGAAAGACACCAACTACACAACAAAAAGGTAATACTATATTTAAAATAGTGCTCTGGCCATGTTAATAAAAATAATGAGAAACTGTTATGTTGTCAAGGCAGGAGTTGATATTGAGCTGAAAGACCCACGCAAATCGCCGGTAGCTTTCACTTATAACCATTAGGTCTCCGCAATAGAGCATCTTTTGCTTCAGGGTAGGGATAAGTGTTTGAATCGTTGGATTTTCGTAAAAGATTTGTGTTCTCACGCTTCACAAATAAAATTTATTATTTTTTTCCCTAATAATAATCCTTGGCATGTAATTATACGTGTAATTATCTTTTTTTTACAGGATTAATTTTGAACCATGTTTTTAAGTCCATCACTTGGTCTCTGTTTACCCTAAAAGCAATAAACTTGATGAAATGGCCAATTACAACGTGATATTTCATGTGATGGTGTCAGGTATCGATTGATTAAAGTTTAAAACTCTCCCCAGTACCCTGTGAAACTCTGTTGTAGTAAGCGCCAATATAGTACTGCGCACTAATAAGCGTTGAATCCCGGAAACACCGAGGACAAGTCGCATTGAGAACTAGGGCATTGTATAGTTAACATGAGAAACCACAAAAAATGTCTGATCGAGACCTTCATTCCTTGCCTCACTTCCTTCATCTTCCAGCAGTACAGAAATCTGTTTACAGATGAGTTGGACAATACAAGAGATATTGCTGCTTCCAAAGATAGGTCAAGTAATCTGTGTGCATTTCTTTGTTGTTAAATATCGTAGCTACGATAGCAAATGGAAGATAACAAACCGCTGATGCAATTTGTACCCATAATGCACTAGACAGAGTCCCTTTGTACCGTTCTATGTTCCACGAAGTTCTTCCCCCGTTTGTTTGACCTTGGTGGACATTTTCTTGTACCTGTGCTTGGTGATGGCGAAGCGTCAGGTAGATTTTCGTATAACAGAGAAACGACGTTACTGTGCAGAATAACATCGCTATACAAATGATGGATATAGTAATACGAAAGTTAAAAAATAATATTATTGCAACTTCAAGGCAAATAAGCCAAAATAAGGCGACAACAATCCACACACGTCTTAAGGTTACCATTTGTCTGTATCTTAACCCCGAGAGAAGAGCGAGAAGTCTATCTACACTTATTGCAATCAGTGTTAATAGAGACACCCCTCCGAAAATTACACCCAAGAAATTAAAAAGAATGGAAAGATAGTAACAACTTTTGGAGTCTTCTGGTGACGCCAAAAAGGCAGCATGCAGAGGCTGCGTAATGAGACCCACACAAAGATCCGTGGTTGCTAGGCAACCCAGCAAAAGTTTTGATGGGGGATGAAGAGAGGACACCTTTTAAAGAGCAACAATGATCAAAACATTCCCCAAAAATGCAATTAAAGCTAGCGTACTGTTGACTGTCGAATACACAATCTTTTGATGTGTTCCACTGAGACCCGACCTACACAGAGTAGTGCAGTTTCCTCCTTCGGTTAAGTTTGAGTTCGCCATTTTTTCGTTCTTCTTTCAGCTTGTGTTAGTGTTGATATTCCTGTATCTTTGTCACTCCTTTTGTTGGAGTCCGCAATCTGTCATGAAGATGTTTCCAACATTCTTCTAATGCGTCGTCCAGCGGGTAGTAGGTCTTTTCTGGTTGGTAGAAAGCAAAACGTTTCCAAGGAAATTGCTTTTAGTGATAAATAGTACCTGATTCATTTTAAGAACATTGAGTCATGAAGTAAGAAAAAGTAAGACCAAAAGCTACTACAAATTTGCGATATTGGCAGAGAAATGCTGCCGAACACATGCAAATATAAATCTGTCATTTCATTTCATTTCGGTTGCTGACAACTTGTGTTGTCTTGCTGTTTTAACAACGATCAAAGAACCCAACATTTTAGAGCTTATCTTTTCTTAGTCGTTAAATCTTGAAAGTCCGTGCAATTACTTTCGAGGTCTGTCTTCTCTGAAAATTATTAACATTGGCTAGGATGACGTACATATATTTGGGCGTCTTTTAAACATGCATGCAAAATATAACCATGCTTCTTTTGTGTTCCGTGCCGCAGTGCGTTAGTCTTTGTTTTCTTAGTATTATAGATAAAATTCGTAATTCAGGGATATAAGTAGCGTTATCAGCCTTCCGCTTCAGGTGATAAGGCTTACATCGACAATGAACAACATAATCCATTTGCAGTAAGTTATCCAATGTTTTCCTGTTGTCTGCATCAGTCACTTGATTATGGTAGGAGACATACCAAAAAGTAATGTTAGATTAAAGCAGTTACGGACACTAAATACTAAACATGATCTTGGTTCTTTTCTTTCCTCTCAAGCACAAGCTGTCTTTTTTACTTGATATAACACTCGACTTTTTTGAGACATGAGACATGAGACATGAGACATGAGACATGAGACATGAGACATGAGACATGAGACATGAGACATGAGACATGAGACATGAGACATGAGACATGAGACATGAGACGAGACATGAGACATGAGACATGAGACATGAGACATGAGACATGAGACATGAGACATGAGACATGAGACATGAGACGTGAGACATGTCAGCTGTTCCCAGCCTGCTCAATTATAAATAACATTTAGAGAAGATTCGAATACTCGAGTGTTCGAAAACAGTAAAGAAAATCACGTCCCTTTTTTTTTTTTTTTGTTACACTGGACTTTCTTCCCTTACGTTTCAATGGCTCAATTTTTATAGCTGATAATACCATTGTTAATAAAAACTTTAAACGTTTTAGCTCATTTGCTTGTAGAACAACGACGACAACAACAACAACACCAACAAAACACACACAAAAGGTGTCATGTGTTAATAGACTCCTAATAAGCAATACAATCGTTTTCGAATGGACCAGAATATACCATTATATTCAAAATGTTCATCGTTGATATTTGAGTGAGTATTTAAGGCGCGTTGTATTGCCTCAGCAGATAACAAATCTTTTTGCGTTGGTCGCAAATGTCATTAATCTTTCTTATGATGCAAACACTTATCCTCCCCTCTTCACAGTAATTTCACGAATATGCTAACAATGGAAATGAACATTAAAGTTTATTAGAATATAAATGTCTAAAAACGTGGTCCCTGAGATAAACAACATGAGGTAGAAAATTAAAAAAGCCAGCCATATCCTGTGGTGATTACAAACATAAATGAATAAAAGTTAATGTTGTTAATGAATTAAAAAAAGAATCCAAATCAGTTTGGAAAAATGCCAGTCAAAATACCGTTGCCATAGAAACATAAGTGTGGAGTACAATGACGGGTCTTAGGAATATGTTGCCACAAAGTATTTCACATGAGGTAGCAAAGTTTTGCAACTGTTGGTCAAATATTGATTTTTATAGCCGGCTTAAGTCACAATCAATATATATATATATATATATATATATATATATATTTTTTTTTTTTTTTTTTTTCACGAGGTGTCTGTATCCCAATCCCAACAACAGGGCGAAAAGTCTGTCTACACTTGTGGCAATTATTTTTGACGGAGATAGTCCACCCAAAATCACGCTGAAATTATTAAAAAGTGTAGAAAGATAGTGATAAAGCATGGACTATTCTTCGGAAATTGTATGTGCTACAAAAAGAGGCGATGTGATGAGACACACGCAGAGATCGGTGCCGGCAAGACAACCCAGCAAAATCTTTGATGGCGAATGAAGAGTCCACACCTTTTGAAGCGCAACAATATTCAGAGCATTTCCAAGAAATGCAGTGACAGATAAAGAAATGTTCACTGCTAAAATAAGTAGTTTTTGATGCGCTGCACATGAACCTGTCGTGAAAAATAAGTCAGGAGTTGCCGTGCTGCTTTCATCTGATGGTAAGTTCGCCATTCTTCGTCCTTCTCTCAGTTTACTGTTAGAAGTCTTAATGTCCCTTTAGATTGTTATCCCTAAACCTTTTTTTTTTAATGAGTCGATGGCTCGCCAAAGAGACGTTTTTAAGCCACTTTTTTCATCCAGAAGATCGTGTCAGAGGCTCAGTTGTTTTTCTGATGGCAAGAAAGTTCTGAATGTGATGAATTACTTTTATTATGAATAGCAGTCCTTCTGAGAACACACTAGTGATTTTTGCTTTGGATGTTTTAAAAAGCATTAAATATGAAGTCAATTTGATTTAACTGAAACATCCCTATAGTTAGGTTCTGACCAGCTTTGATCGGAGGAGGTCTTCGTTATCTCATTTGGTCTTTACTTGCGCCATTGATACCAAAAGATACTTGTACTTTTACAGGTAAGAAACAATCAATCAATCAAATACCCAATCAATCAATCAATGAAAGCTTTATTAACCTATCAGTGGGACACACCCCTCTACTTATCGGCGACAATTTATTAACTGTTTGAAGCCTCGGTAAAACCTAAGAACCTAAATAAACAAAACGAATCGGAAAAATGAATTGCGTTATGAGTTACAAAGAATGCAAATTCAGCAATTGTCATCATCTCCCATCATTTACTTAGTTCATAATTGCAAATACGATTTTCCAAACTACCCATGCAGTGATGGTATATAAGGTCCTAATTTCGCCCGATAGTCTACTCTACAACTTAGTTCGCAGTTAGGGTAGCGAATGTTAGGCAGTGCAAATGAAATTAATGATGATAATAGGACTGAGCGGAGTCCAATTCGGTCTGTAATCATACGAGTGATTAACGAAATCGGACGACCGCGAAGCGGGAGTCCGATTTGTTAATCACGATTGTGATTACAGACTGAATTGGACGACGCGATGCCCTGTTACCAATTAATCAAAACTACGACAAAATTCGAGAAACGAACAAACCATCGATTGAGCGCTGAACGATTTAACGTCGTTATGAATGCTGAAAAACACAGCAGTTTACTCAATAAAGTGCACCGCAACAACGCGCGCAAAATGACAAGCACTGTCCAATGACAAGCACGACGCGTACATTGTCCAATTGTTAGGCTGATTTAGCAAGAGAACGGGAAAGTTACTTGACGACGGCGTGCGCAGTACAAATACCCAAATATGGTCAGATGACGACTGCAGGGCGCGCGGAATAACCTGGATCATGTTCTAATTTGACCATATATGGGTATTTGTACTGCGCGCGCCGTCGTCAAGTGACGTTCCCGTTCTCTTGCTAAATCAGCCTAATGCTCAAATCGGGCTACTGATGGCCAATCACGTTCGAGAATTTTGTTACAGTTTTGATTAATCAAATTATTTGCAAGAAAAATAGAAACTCAATGTATTTCTTTACAAGCCAAAAGGAAATTAAAGGATCACGGCTTTTGATGTGCATTACGTCATAAAACAACGAGCACGCAAGATAAGGGACTCGGCATGGTACTAGTTTCCAATTGGAGGAAAGTCTATTAGTCTGGTTATAAACGACAATGTCATTTTGCAGTCACATAATTAGCTTTACATTATGAAATTGGACTGCTAAATTACTTTCTTTCGAAACATCGGTATGCGACATATTTAACTCGATAAACAGTTAAGCTTTCTGATTGTGCCCTTCACTGCTTGCCTAACCTCCCTTATTTTCCAACAGTAAAGAAATGGGTTCAGTGTTGAATTAAAATAGAATAAAGAAAGCGTCAAATGCCACGTAAGGTCAAGGGATGGCGTAACTGACCCAGTGACTGCAAATATTGCAACAGTTATAGCGTATGGAATATAACATAGCAGTAACGTCATTTGCACCCATAGTGCACTGGACACCGTTTTTCTATACCGTGCCCTATTCAGTGGAATTCCTCCCCCGTCTGGTTTACGTTGGTGTGAATAGTTTTGTACCTTAGATCGTTGTTGTCGCATTGTGAGGAAGATTTTCGTGTAAGAGAAGATCGAGGCACAAGTGGTCAATATGAGACCCAAGCTGGCGATACCTGTGGCAACAGCTCTGTCGTAAAAGAACATCATTGCAGCGGCGGTGCTGGATAACCAAAACACAAATACCAAGACACGGACACTTTTCAAGGTTACTATTCTTCTATATCTTAGTTCCAACATCAACGCGAGAAGTCTGTCCACACTAATGGCAGTCACAGTAAACATGGATATTCCACCAAAAACTGTGAATGTCGTGTTCACGAGGAAGGACAAAACACGATAGCAAGGCGAATGAAAATACAAACGAGAAGCGATGTAGAGAGGCTGTGTAATAAGGCCCGCACAGAGATCGGTGCACGCTAGACAACGAAAGAGAAGTTTGGAATGCGGATGAAGGCACGACACCTTTCGAAGCGCAATAATGATCAAAAAATTCCCCAAAAATGCGGTGATGGAGGTTAACATGTTGAACGCTAGAATGAATTTTCGTTCCCAAGGTATTGCATTAGTGTCAACTATCTTGCAAACGAAATCTTGAATTGTCGTGCCATTCTCCCTTCCAGTTTGGTTTGCCATTTTCCTGTTACAATTCTTGTTCTTTCGATAGTTTCCACGGTGGTTAATGTTCCTTAAGTCCTGTATCAAAGCCCCAAGGACATGTAATGTTGGAGGTTGATGTTTCACCCTCTCTGATATCTGTCCGATCCTGACAGAAAATAAGGAATTGTAGTTCTAGTTAGGATTGTTGCTATGGACCAGGAGCTTATACGGAGATAAATGACACGGTCAAGTTTAAGAACAGGTGTACAAACAACGGTAATACTCAGGGAATCTATTTGCATTTCTATTTGCCTTGAGCTTTGACGGAACAAGAGGTTTTTTTCCTACTTACTTAGTCCCATGCAACCTTGTTTAAAGCTTTCAAGTCTGCTATGGACTAACATTCATTGCAAAACACCTACCTTTTTTTCCAAACAATAATATACCAAGGTGAAAGGCAAGTGTGAACGATAAATTTGTAATTTTTAATTTGCCCTTCTTGACAAAACTGCAATGTCATTGAGCACCTCCCTACATAACAATGCGATTTATTACTCATCAATATCATTGCATGAATAATAATGATACATTTCGAGTGTTTTTTTCTTGAGCAACAACACCGGAAATGCTTGATTTCGTTGCATATTTTAAATTCTGTGTCCGTTTTAGCACAAAAGGTACCACTCGATTGATTTGGCGGATTCTAGATATACTATTTTCAGGCTCTTCTGCTTTGTTCTCGTTTTACTTTATACAGTTTGCGATGTTTGCGTTAGAAATTCCATTGTCTAACGGCCACGGCGTTGTCTATAATTAAAAGTATTTTGAAATAAAACAAATTCAGGCTGAAAAAAATGAGAGATAAAAGGGGAAACGATAGTTCACACTACTTTCCGCAATGCTTCTTTATCAAACAATAACAATTAATTAACCAGTCAGTTATTAGCTGTATTCTTAGTTGAGTTTATCTAGAAACACGTAGCACAAAACTGAATAAACGCAACATTCATGTCAAATGAACTTGTTAAAAATTTCGATTTAAAATAACACGCTGGAGTCAAGAGCAAGGCATCAAAGTAGAAATTTGCTCCTTACGTGGCAAGTAGCGATCTTGAAATTGAAAACGCGATAATCAAGATTCGGTCCGCTTTGATAGAATTAAAGACAAACAAAATCTTGGATAAAGTTTGTCTTAAATTAAGACAAGTAGAGACAATTAAATTGTATTGAAGATCTGACTTTAACTTTTGAAAGTCCAAACTTAAAATTTAAAAACGAGTAAATTACTCCCAATCTTTCCCTAAATAGAGGTGTTGCTTGTTCGTGCCGGCAGTTTCTAAACTTTGAAAATATAGTCATGCCATCCACGCTCCTATATAATACGTTTTCAATTATTTAACTTATTAAAGGGAGATAACTAATGAGTGTTTTGTGTAATTTTATTTGCGTATGATATTGTCATTTTATTTAATGCCTACGTAAATATTTGAAGTTTTCCTGATTCTATTCGTTGCAGCAAAAATCGCTTTTGAATGCTTCGAGTTATTTATCTATTTTATACAATGCATGACCCTTTTGGTTTTAACCCACTTCTTAAACGATTAAACTATTAACAATTTTTTTCCCCTTATATTTCAATCCTTCACAATTATTAAACTGTTTCCTTTTTTGCCTGATAAAAAGGAATCTTAAGCCATTGATTCTATCTTATGGTAGACTTGTAATATCAAAAAAATGTTACTGTGCAATATGCGAGGAGAATTACTATGTTCTACCTAGCGTAAAATAGATTATTTTTCTCAATTTCATCCAGACACTGATCTCCAGTCATTTCGCCTGTTGCAAAAGCTATTTCTTTTGTTGAGCTGGTGCTAAACAAGGCGTGCATGACAAGGCCGATCCGAGACAACCAGGTCCGGTTGCGTATTTTGCTGTTAAACGCCAAGTTGGTGAGTAACGTTTGTATTTGAATTGCAAATAAAAATCTCTTGTGGTTACCCCTTCCCATAAAAAAAAAAAAAAAAAAAAAAAAAAAAGACTTCCTGTTTAGATCGAAACCACCTGTCGTGCCCAGCCAATCATTTGAGTTGTTTACTCTGAATATAAATTATAATATTGATCAGGTGCCCTGCAGGCGTGGGTGGAGGTTTTGTGTGGATGGATACCACCCCAATAAATCTTTCCCACGTGATATTGAGCTAAGGATAATTATAGTTTCTGATGTTCAAACTTTCAGCTGCTGTCCATTTATGCGTCACGAAAAGTTTTGTAGCACAATTTATTTGACATTGACATAGCAACCATGTTTTGACATGCCAAGTTTTGATGCTTTATCAAAACTTGTCCCCTATTGTTTTCTTGAGCAGCATTGCAGAGTCAGTACCTTTATGCATTTCATTTCCTTTTTGGATTAATAGGTCAGGCTCGATATATCGATATTCTAAAATGGCTCTGAGGCTTTCAGGACAAACCTGTAAAAGTGGTAATGTTTTCTTTTTATCCAAGTCTCTTTTAGTAATTGAGGGATAGAAAAATAAAATAAAATAAAATAAATAAAATAAAACAAATGCGACTTTTGTCCTGAAGGCCTCGGAGCCATGTTTGAATATTGATATATCGGACATGGCCTAATTTACTTCAATTTATAATATTCGTAGCCGCTTTCACAGTTTACATTGAAAGAGACCTACAAGTTAAGTGTCTCGCAGCCTTTGTTTATTATTATTAACACGAAATTATTGACAATTTCTTTGATCACTGTCATAGAAGTTTAATTAATTGGTAATTCATTATTCCTTTTCCAGTAAACTTCAAACAACTCTTCATCACTTCTTAATCACAGCGATCTAAAGTAATACAAACGCTACTTTCAGTTATTTTATTTCCCTCAATGCTTTTGTACCAACGGATCACGTCAATGAAAGAAAGCTTAACTATTTTAGAACAAATTAGTTTAGAACGCTTGGTAAAATTACTGAGTCCCGAAGGTTGCCCATTCAGTGGAAGGGGTTTGACTTGTTTTCATTGCCCACTGATAAGAGCTTGTGTTGTTTGATTTATGAATAGTAGTAATATAAGAACCCATTTTTCTTGAGGGGTCAAAATGGAAATCCTAGCCTGATAGATTTATAAAAATTAGGTTCTCATATGCGGGTATTACAGTATCAGCAAATAATTTAAGGGAATATGAAACACGCCATATTGTAATTCAACAGGCACCGATTGGAAAAAAATAAATACAATAAACTACATTAAATAACTTAATGTAATTATTCACAACAAACTACGCTAATATAACATAAAATGATTGCTTTCAATTTGTGGTACGTTTCGAAAAACATTCTCATCGGACGAACAAGCGAGGCGAAGCAATTTCATGTTGCTTTGGTCTGGTCAAAAATCAAGTTATGTTTACTTAATTCTCTATTCCAGTTTTCTTCATTAAGGTACGATAACTTTACTTGTCCACGGCATTTTCATCAGCCCATTTATGATACTCACCTAACTATCTCTCTCCCTAACTAAAATCATAGAATAAAAATTCCAAACGAAATAACAACTGCTTTTCATGGCGGCCGTGTACAAAAATGTAAATGACTTAAACTGTGACGACTTAGTTTAGTCTTAGTTCTATACGTAAGTTGTATCAATAACTGAACTCTACTACGCAAAAAAAAAAAGTCTCGTTCGATAATCAGAGCGAGGTTGTGGAAGAGCTATATTTTTTTAGTATTCCTTAAGCGATAGGCACTCCTATAGTCGCGAAGAACATAGCGGATCAAATGACATCATTTGATGTCATTTGACGTCTTTACCAACAAAAATTGTGTGATATTATGGAGCAAGCTGTGCCTTAACAGAACGAAAACTCAGAGAAGAGGTTTCACCCTTTTGTACCAAGGTGGGGTTATGAGTTTACTTGTACGTCCGAGAGCTAATTTGCGAAGCACCAGCACTTTCTCGCCAAGACCTTTACTACTTGCCTCGCTTCCCGCATCCTCCAACAGTACAGAAATGGGTTAAGGGATGAGTTTAAGAAGACCAGACATAATGTGGCATGCCAGGCAGGATCAGATTTTAAATCCACTCCAGTGAGAAGATATTTTACTGTTAATATACCATATGGAAGATAACAAACGAATAATGTCGATTGGACCCACAATGCATTGGACACTGTCTTCCTGTAGCGTGAAACATTTATTGCAATACCTTTCCCGGCCAATTTATTCTGTGTACAGTTGCACGGTGGATGCGAAGCTTGAGATAAATTTTCATGTAGCAGATTGTGGAGGTAACCACACACAGTAAAGCTATAATACAGCTTAAGGAAATGGTGCCACGTAGCGTATAGAAGTATGATGGCAACCCAATAGAAAAAGCAAAAAGCCAAGAAAAAACAATAAAAACGTGTACCCGCGTCAAAGTCACCACCCTTCTGTATTTTATCCCCATAAACAGAGCCAGCAGTCTGTCCACACTTATTGCGGTTGTTGTAAGCAATGACACATTACAAAACGCAAATCCTGTTACGCGCAGCGGAAAGCCGGAAAAGGTAAGCGTGTAGAAACAGCCTTCGGAGTCTGCTGGCCACGGAGGCATCAACGTGGAATAAATGTAGAGAGGTTGTGTAAGGAGGCCAACACAAAGGTCTGTGCTCGCGAGAGATTGAAATAGACGTTTTGATGGCGAATGAAGGGATGACACCTTTTCGAGAGCATTAATGATCACAAAATTTCCCAGAAATGCAGTTATGCATGTGACAATATTAAATGCTGAAAAATATATCTTTTGATGAAATTCATTTATTCCGTGTCCGCAGAAAAACTCTTGAATTGTGGTGTTGTTTCCGTCGTCGGCTATACTGGCCATTGTCGTTTGAAGAACTTTCGCGTCAGGATCTAACAGAAAGAGAAAGTTTGAGTACTGATGGCCTCATTATGGGGGCTACAGTATTTGTGACCGGTTGACAAAAACCCTTTCTTGTAGTTTTTTTTTTTTTTTTTTTCCCGTTTATTTGCTTAACAGCACTCTTCATCTGAATAATGTCAAGAATACAAAGCACGCAGAACGCGTGCTTAAAACGCTTTTCATATGATTTGTCACTAAGCAATTGAAACATTTAAGTTTTAGAAATACATTCGCCAAGTTTACATGCATATACAGCACAAGAGACAATAATTTACTTAAATTCTATTTCCAATTCACCGCATACCTAAGTGATGGTTTATAAATTAAGTTCCCTCATCCACTGGAAGCAGCTCAAAGCAAAATAAAGCCGTGTTTTTTCGAAGAAAAGGAAAAGAGCTTTGATAAAATTCTCACAATTGCTTCTTATCACATCTACGCCTTAGCAACCGAAAGTTTTGAAATGTACCTTGACCCTGTCGCCGTGTAGTCTGAAAATTTTGCAAATTATTAGCTCCATTTCCGTTAACAGATAAGAATCAAGCACATATATTGAGCAGGATATCTATTTCGATTACTTAAAATATCGTCACTAATGTCAAGTTCCTAAATAGCTCCTCAAAACTCCGAATAGAGAGCGTATACACTTTTGCAAACAGGAAATCAAACTCCTAACACCTGTTGTATTTGATTAGCTTAGGTTGAGAGCTTTGATATTATAGTGGACCTGCTCAGTTCACGTTATATTTAGATAAATAACCGCGCTGATTATTCCATTTCCACTTCCAACAAACAGTCCTTCAATGCTGCCTTTTCTTCATTAATCATAAAAATTACAATTTCCTCGATTATGATTGGTTTAAAAAACTCCTATTTTCCACTAATTCACTTGCCAAGTTGTTATCGGACAGTTTGTTATTGTACAGTTTGTCATTGGACAGTTTGTTATCGGACAGTTTAGTGAGCCGATCACATTCAAAGTTGTAGTTACGTGGGTGCGCGCGCTTTTTTAGCGCCTAATTGCCGGTAGTAGGCCCGGTGTTTACATCTCCTTTGTAGGTATTTTAATGCAAATTTTCCCTTTCTTTCATAACTTGGCTATTCTTCTTTTCTCGGAAATTGTAATTTTTATGATTAATTGGTAATAAGACTTCGTGTCGTCCAATGTGGTCTGTAATCATACTCATGATAAACTGATTTTGTCATCACTAGCTCTTGTGATACCAGACCGAATTGGACTCCACTCGGTCCTATTACCAATACAAATCGTGTTGTAAACGAAGGCCTCTCCTTAAAAAAAATAAGCCCTGTTGCTTACGTCAAGCTGTCAAATTCGAGGAAATTGGTACAGCAACAATTGGTGAGACTAATGTTGTACTTAACGAAAAGGACAGTTTCAACTGGATAGCCTTATGAACCTTTTTCCAGTTTGTTATAAGTCTATAATTATTTGAAACCTTATTAAAACAAAATTCCAAAAAACAAAATGAAAAACATTATTTTAAATTGAACACGTTGTCAGTTGAGCATGAACTTCAGGTTCTCCACTTACTATACAACTAAAGCGTACATCTCTTGCTCATCTCAATATCCTTTAAGGTATCATGGTAGGTGGATTGACAGTGTTTGGAAATCGCACTCTTACGCTAGCGCTTTGAAAGAAAACCCCATCAACCTGTACATTTTCTGAAAGCTTAATAGTTGTAGAATACGACAATATCTTTAAAATTTTCTAAAAATTGATTGTCGCAGTGATATTAAAAGAAACACCCAGAAACACTGCTTCTCTTAAACTAGTTCGCTTCCGCGCGTGAATTATCGGAGTGGCACGATTAACATCGAAAATGTTTTCTCACACATCACCCTCAAAAAGGGAATCTGCGATCCAGATGTTTTTTTTTTTTTTTTTTTTTTTTCTACACCGTCTTAAAGTTTGATATTTTCAATGGGGACGTTTCCTTCTACTAAAGAGGCCATAACTTTGAAACGGAAGCAAAATTAAACAAAGCCCGACACCCTTTTTCGAAGGAGGTATCTTGGAACATACCTGCCGATTTTCAGCCAATTCCATCGAAAGAACTAAAAATGTTCATCCTTATATGCAGTTTTATTTTATGGAGAAAAAGAGAAAAATCTTTTATGAAATTGGTTTGAATAGGTGCTAAAAATCCCCCCCGCACGGACAGCTGTCGCCATGGGTCAGTTTACCACAACAATGGGTTATGACAACTTGAAATAAACAGATGACTACAATTCTGGCGCGAAACTCGTCGCAATGAAACGTGAGTGAAATCGTCCGAGAAGCGACAAACTACAAGTTAAACTGCCGGGATTTCTTTTACTTAAAAGATTTCGTCGGCGGCATTGGTATTATGTTGCTTAAGTTCAGGCTTTTCGTTCTCCAGACACTTTTTGAAACCATGCCTCGTAAAGCCAAAAAGAGGAAATCTCGAGGTCTACATTGTGTACATCTACATCTACGCTTGACTCTCTCGTTTTGGAAGTTTTGGAATCGCGTCCGTTCTCCAGCAATTTCGTGCGACTAGCACTTGCTGTATTTTGCCCTTTAGCTTTATTGGCGGGACTAGTGTCCTCGAGCTCCTTCAACCATTCTTCTTGGTTAGAGTGCGACCCACGGTCGCTCAGAGCCAAAGATCTTGTTCGAGGCTGAACCTGCGGGTCCAAAATGGGCAAGAACTTTTCCTGCGTTTTCGTCCTGACATGAAAAAAAAAAAAAAAATTGACAAGAACGAAAGCTAACTTGCGATGAAACAACCAGATCGAGAACAGCGCGCACAAATAAAACGTCACACCGCAATTCGCATTACATGTGACAACTGGTGGTGAATTTTAATTAGAGGTGTCCACGTGCCGTAAGAGGTCACTGAAATTCAAAAATAGTTTTTCTTTTTATCTTAAAAAGTAAGAAAGCTTTCTCTCCATTCTTTTTGCAAAATATTACCTACCTACCTACCTACCTACCAACCTACCCACCTACCCACCTACCCACCTACCCACCTACCCACCTACCCACCTACCCACCTACCCACCTACCCACCTACCCACCTACCCACCTACCCACCTAACCACCTACCCACCTACCCACCTACCCACCTACCCACCTACCCACCTACCTACCTACCCACCTACCCACCTACCCACCTACCCACCTACCTACCTACCTACCTACCTACATACATACATAGATTTTATTTTGTTTTCAAATTATTTTATTTTCATTTTTAACCTTATATTTGTTGAGTGAAACAATGGAATTCGGCTAATTAAGCTAAAGAGAATGCAGCTGTCAGTAATAAGATTTGGCACCGAAATATTATTGAAGAACACAAAATATATAATTTTAGTATACACCACACAAGTGAATAGTGCTTTTCGCACGCTCTGATTGGTTAACTTAGAGGTGATTAGCAAGTACTATTCACCTCCAAGCAGCCGGCGTGAGAGATTTTAAAATTTCCGACCGCTTGTTACACATAAAATAACGTTTTGGTCTGCTAATTATTTAGCTTGTGTGGTATATACTAAAACAATTATTGACCCTCAGTGTCGGTGAAAGTGATGGATATTTACCTCCACTTCGGTGAATAATTGTTAAATATAACTTAGAGAAGGAAAACCCAAAATACAGGGATTTTAATATTTGGTCACGCATCTGGCCAGTTCTACGCTTACCGTAATAGCTGTAGTGATTAGGTAAGAAGCCGTATTTTCCTTGTGATAACATCTTGAACAAGGATGACTTCATGAATGTTAATCTACAGCACCACAATTCTCCTTATGTATCTGTTACTGTTACATTTTGTACTATTTCTTGACAAGGCCAGTGCGCATTAGCTTCATTCTTCACCTCTCTGGCTCAATATATATGATAATTGTATGAATTTTATAAGATGTTATAGGTCAAAATTAAATTCAGGTTAAAATGAAATTCCTTTCTTTGTCTCATAACCCTAATTATTCATGGATCATGATTAATTAGGGTTAGAAGACAATGTAGGAAATTGAGAATCAAACTAGGTTAAAATCATTTTAACCTGAATTTCATTTTTACCTGCATTACTGTGTGACCTTATGCATTAAAAACCCAGTTCAGTGGCATCAAAACAGCCAGTGCTTACTGATCCATTTTCCAAGTTGAGTGGTTCATAGCCACTTTAAGTTCCTAACAAGAAAGTTCAGTAGTGCAACAACTAAATTTGTTCAGTCAATCACATGCAGGGTGAGTCTTCAACAAAAAGGTCTGGCTAATTTTAGCTGCTAGCAGTAATTAAAATATAGAGTTTTAAAAATAATTTTACACCCTGTATTCATTATAGCTGAATAAAATGCGAAGAAAATAGATGTATATGAAACAGCTCTGAACTGTTCAGTGACTAATAACTTTGAACCCTGAGTGCAGACAAAGCAACTGCACCCAGCAGCTTTGAAAAATAATTTGTTTTTGTCCTAGTGACTAAAAGTAGATATCAAAAGCAATACAAAAGGAGAGGACTATAGGACTACAGCTGCTGTAGGAGTATGCAATACTTTGTTTGGTCAACTGTTTTAATTTACCCAAGCTACATCTTGTATATAGACATCATTAAATGATTTATAAATCTCTCTTATTTATGTTGAATCGTTCCTTGAATCTCATTTTAGGAGAGACCTAAATATCCAACATACAACATCACTTCAGTTTGGCCGACGTACACAGGGAGAGGAATTCTGGTGGCAGTACTTGATGATGGAGTTAATGGGAATCATCCTGAACTATCATCTAATTATGTACTGATTTCGAATTGTTGAGTTTCCTTTCACTCTTTACATTAACACTGGGGGTGGTGAATGGCAAAATCTGAGGCTTATGGAAGACCCTTCTTTAACATCTACATGAGACTGAGACTTTCAACAAGTTTGTAAAATCTGGGCCTAATAATATGCTTTACAGAGAATAGCAAATGGGAGACTTGTTAGCTAATTGACTAATACAGTAATTATGCCAAACTTGGTCATTAAGTGGTAATTTGGTATTCATTAATCTAGATTCTTTTGAACCAGTTAGAATGACAGTCGTGAACAGTACAGGTGATTGTGAGTTCTAGCAATTGAAGAGCTGTGTGCATATCAATCTGCCTTATGTTGAATTTTAGGCCCTTTTTTTTCTTTTTCCTGGGTCTGATCTGAAATAGCAAAATCAACATTGTTTCAGGGAGAAGGGGGGAAGGGGGGAGGGGGAGGGAGAGAAATGTTTTCACCGAGGTGCTCAGAAATCAAATTTGACTGCCGAGTGTCCCATTACTTTTGTTGCCCATTATGGCTCTGATCTGCCTCTTTGGTATGGGTCGCACTTGGGAAAAGTTTTCATCTTTGTCGGCTAAAAAAACACAAAAATTTGAAACCGCAACCGGAAAGGAAAACTTTTAGACAGAAACGGAGGGTCGCACTAGTGGGAGATAATTGTCAGTACCAAATTTCAAATCTGTTTGCTTGGCGATGTCATCCCAAGCTTTGCGGCTTGACTGCTGTTGATGCGATCGAAATTCTCGGCCCACAGGTTGATTAGCTTTTTTTTTTTTGTTATCTGACCATCTTTCATAAGAGGGTTCATGATCAGGAGACGATTGGGAAGATGAAGACGACGACGCTTGTGAAGCACTTGCTTGCATAGACCTCTCCGGTAGAGTGTTTTCCTGCGCAATGCTCGCATGTGAAGTGCTCGGCTGCGTTCCTCTTCCAGTCGTGTCATGTTAGACGGGAACATACTGCGGGTATTCCATGCTATCGCCGTAAAAACCTTGAAGACCTTGAAGTTGTGCGGAATTATAATAATAGCCTCGTTCGTTCATGATGAAAGACCGCAAACTAGAACTGAACTTCCCGCGCGTATCGTTTTTCATGTTACGCTGACAAGCGTTGACAGTTACCACTGTGATTCCCATTGTTTGGCTCGACTTTTCGAAAATCTGCCTGCCCCACCCAAGCACTACGGCGTCCTTGATGTTTTGCCGGTTCGCAAAGTTTTTGCTAAAGCGAAAAACCTGCGGTCGCACTAGGCAAAGGCGCGCGATGGCAGATTTCCACCGCAAAGTAAACAAATTCTGGCAAAGATTTCCAAAGTGCCACCCATACCAATCTCAGCAACTGGGCTGCAAATTATATTTTAAACACTCACCTGTACTTTTTCCACTCATTTACACACTTTTTGAAAGAAAATCTGCCTGGGTCTAGATAGCTTTCTCTCAAGCAAAGACGGCTGTGTCGTATACCAATATGATTCATGTACATGTACATGAAATAATGATGCTTCTGTTTATAGTGTTCAAAGTCAAAATCAAATCCCTCATAATCTTAGCTGTCTTCTCGTAAGTTAAAGGAAAATAGGAAACAGAGCAGCGAATCTGAGAAAGATATTTGTTTTAAAAATATTTCTTCTCTTCTAGGTTGCATCTGCAAGTTATGATTATGTAGAAAATAATCCAGTACCAATTTCGAGTGGAGGAACACTGTCAGGGTATGTTTTTTGCCTTATTTTGGTTTGGTTTTTGTTTAAGATCTACCTTCAGAATAATTGGATCAAATTTCAGTACTGCTCAAGTAATATACAATTGGAGACAGGCCTGAGGGTAGGGGGAGGGGTGCTACTTCCCAAAACTTTGGGTGGGGGTGGGTTGCCCGCTTCCCGAAACCCTTACCCTATTTAAGACCAAAATCTGTGATTTTCCTCACCCTATTTATGACCCGACCCAAAATTTGGTACCCTATTTATGATGCAATCCTTAAATCAATACCCTGTTTCAGGCCTGCTTAATATAATTTAGTTTCCTAGTTCAGACCAGTGTTAAATTAATTAGAAGTTTACAGCAATTATTGCTGTAAACTTCTAATCTTAAAAGCATACTGTCTTAGAGTGCAAAAAACTACAGTACCCTATTTATGACCAAAATGGCAAAAATCAATACCCTATTTTATGATCAAAACACCTGAAAAACCATACCCTTTGAGGCCACACATATACCTACTGTATACAGGGCGTACCCCCCTTCCAGGGGGATGCTTATTTGAGAACAGATGCACTTTTTTGGCACCATCTCTTTTGAAGTGTTTATTTACCCAAACTGTGAACTGTAGCATGATTAAATCTTCTCAACATAGGGATTGAATTTACTCTTAAATGAACAAGACAAGTTTTTCCTAGCTCAACATCAAACTAACCTTGATACACATAAATATTGAAAGATGGGAGCTAGCATATTGCTAAGTGCACTTGCATGTATCAGTAGCAAGCTTTTATTAGTAGAATAGGGGTGTTGCTAAAAGAAATGACAGTTAGGACTTTGTGGAATCCAATTTGATCTGTAAGTCAAATGCATGATTAGCAAAGTTGGACAACCCTTCAGGGGCAGTTCAGAACAAATTGGATGACACCCAGTCCTGTTACTAAATTTGTTCTGGACAGAAATTGTGTACAATTTCACCAGAAGTAAGGCTGTGTTTTCTAGCCTGTGGATGAATGTTCATAAGTTCTGAAATATAGAACGCTACAAATTCATGGGTGCAAGTGCAAGTCACATAACATTGTTGGATTCATGGTTGTGATATATAATTACAGAGAGTTTTTCAATTGAGTGTCGCAAAACCAAAACCAAGTCAGTTACTTACCAATTAGACTACTCACCCAATCTTAAACCATTATTGATAGTAAAACCAA
Source organism: Orbicella franksi (assembly GCF_964199315.1). Lineage (NCBI taxonomy): Eukaryota > Metazoa > Cnidaria > Anthozoa > Scleractinia > Merulinidae > Orbicella > Orbicella franksi. Next base: position 8,666,775 of record NC_138155.1, read on the forward strand.
AGTCAAAACCAAAATATTTGCCTTACTACTTTCGACACTCAATTGTATACTGATCTATTCTAATTCATGAACGAATAACTGAAGAAAGTTAGCATTTTTCATTTCCTTCTCGCTTCCTGCCCTCTTAAGAGTCGCACTTCCTGCCCTTTTTCTTTCATACCACTCTGCCCCCTCTTTTCCTGAGCTCCTGCCCCAACCCCCTGTCCACACTAATAAATTGTGAATGATGTAAAAAAAAAAAAGAGAAAGAAAGAAAGAAATACATGTACATCAGAAATCATGATAATGATTCTAAGTTGTTGATGATCCTAGACATGGCAACATGTGTGCTGGGGTTATAGCCGGAGCAGTTAATAACAACTTGTGTGGTGTGGGATTGGCATACAATGCCAAAATTGTAGGTAAGTGAGCTGGTCAAGATGAATAGCTTACAAAAAGCTGAATAACTGCCCTTATCTTGATACCGGTACATTGATAAATGATGTAAGATTTAGAGCGTTTTTTCAAGTTTTTGGCCCCATGAAAGCCATCTTCAAAGGTAGTTCCCTTAGGAAACCAAGCATATAAATTTACACTCTGTTCAAAGCATATATAAGATCTATTTTAACTATTTATTAATATTAAACTAATTTAAGTTTATTTTACAAAAAAGCTATTTGGCAAGAACTCATTGCAGGTTATACACTGTAGTCTATTTAATTCTATTTTTAAAACTCTTTTTCCAATACATTAAATTACAATTCTGTTTAAAATAATAAAATAGATTAGAACTTAGGTTTAGTAAAACTAAAGTTTGGAGGATTCAATCAGCCTGTTCTGTCTGCTTTCTGAAAAAGATTACGCTAAAAGAATTTCTTTATTGGACGTAGAGGAAAATAGAATCGACATAGCGGAATTTACAGTCTATTTTTACAGTTTTGATGGACTTTTTTGTTCGCATGGTATCTAAAAAGACAGCTAGTATTCGAAATACATCTACTTGTAAATGCGTTCTTCTAAGGCAGAGAGGAGATAGAATTGTTTTAGTTTTATTGGAATTTGAATTTTTCAGTCTAGTATATCACTGGATTCTATTTGGTTCCTACATGAATCAAAAGAGAATTTACTACCGGGCGGATCTGTTTTAAAAGACATTTGAAGCAGTAGTTGTTTGTTCCAGTAGTAGTAGTAGTAGAACTCTTTATTAAGAAATCAGTCACAACATACGTGTGGCTTTACAATCAATAACAAACTAAGGTAAACTAGATAAAACCTATCATATGTATTACAAGAAAAATTTTAAGAAATAAATCTAAAAAGACATCTATTTACAAAAGCCAGTTTGAATCGTTCCGTTTTTACCTTAGGGAGTATGAAGTCATGGCCCCTTTCTCTAAGAGCTCTGTTACGTTTGGGTGGGAGCAAGTCATATAATACATGGCCAGTGTCACTTGTGATTCTTTTGAAAAGATCACTGTCCCTATTCTTTATAACATCAGATATCAAAATGATCTTATTTGTATAGCCAAAACGATAGGCTCGCCGAAAAAAGTGTCAATCCGATCTAAATATTTGCCTTGATAGGCGGAGCCCCACACTTCTAATCCATACAGAAATAATGACATTATTAAAGAGTCGAAGAGTTTACTAAGCTGATCTTTAGTGTATCCATAATATTTGCATACCCTAAGAATGTATAGTCGACTAGAAGCCCATGAAACTTAATAGCAGTTTAGGGTGGTCACAAAGTTTTGGAGTTGGCAACTTTATTGTTGAAGTAGGTAGTTGATTTTGCGTTTCCTTCCAAAGACTGAGACAGTCACATATACCGTAATAGATCAAAGTAACCGACCAAGATCATGAAGTAATTGACGATTTGTGCTGGAAGTGGGCTGATTTTGATGACCCTGAGCAGGGAACCAATTTTCGTGGACCATAAAGCTGCTGCAAAAAAGCCTTGAAAGTAGAAAGAAAATCTCGTTCTCTGTTAAATACTCTCCGTTAATTAACTAATTTGAACTAAATGGATGTTATTAGATATATGTATCAAGTGTACATTAAATAGAGATTAAATGAAAAGAGAGAGAGAGAGAGAGAGAGAGAGAGAGAGAGAGAGAGAGAGAGAATAGATGTAAGGCATGCCTTTAATGAAGAGGCTAAGAGCAAAAGTAATTGCAAACTTTCAATCTCCCATACCTCAGGAGTTCGACTTTTCGATGACGATATTGGTGTCAGGTCAACAGACGCTACAGAGTCAGCTGCCCTGCTTGACGAAATCGAAATGGTTGATATTTACTCAAACAGCTGGGGACCAGGGGATAGGGACTGGCAGGTTGCAGGTCCTGGAGTGCTGGCCAATCAAGCTTTAAAAAATGGGGCTAAAAAGGTGCATTTTGAGTATAAGTTTAACATACTTTTGTAATAAGAGTAATGTAACAATTATTGATATTAAAAAAAAAAAAAAATTAACACAAAGCCATTTAGCTGAGAGAAGCCACCGGCCTGCTGGCAAATAACACTGAACAGAGAATCATGGAGGATGATAGATTTTGCCTAGATGGAACAAAGAGGATTGGTGTCGATAGGTTTTATTTCTGTCAGAAAAAAAAAAAACAAAAACAAAAACAAAACCAAAAACAAAAGCAAAAAAGAAAAGAAGAAACCAAAAACAAAAGAACCTTTTCCATATAGGGAGGGGGCTAGGGAGGCGTCGTCATGGTTTCATGATTAGCGTGCTCGCCACCTGATCATGCGGTCGAGTTTGAGTTTTGGCCGACAACATTGTGTTCTGTTCCTTGGTAAGACACTTTACCCTCATAGTGCCTCTCCCTACCCAGGTGTATACATGTAAATGAGTACCGCTGAACTTAATGCTGGGGGTTAACCCTGCGATGGACTAGTATCCCATCCAGGGGGGAGTAGAAATACTCCTAGTCACTTATGCTACAGAAACCGGGATGAGCACCAACCTGATGGGCCACTTAGCTTGTATTCAGACTTAATCTTACTTTATTTGAAGCGCCATAAGCAAGAACGTTCTACCAGTCTCTCAGAAAATTAAGCAACAACAACAAAAGGAAAAGGAGACACAACCACTAACAACAAAGGAAACAAAACATTTTTTTTTTTTTTTTTTTTTTTCAGGGTAGAAGGGGCTTGGGTGCTATTTATTTCTTTGCAGCTGGAAATGGCGGCGTTTTTCAAGACAGTTGTGCCTATAACGGTTATGTTAATAGTATTTACACTATTGCAATCACCGGTTTAAACAAAGATGGTTCGAATCCAACCTATGCTGAAGACTGCCCTGGAATCATGGCCACAACTTACAGCAGAGACACATGGAAAGGATACGGAAAAGTTGTTTCACTCACAACTGTCAGCTTATGAAAGGTTTTAAAGTTCTCCCCTTATCCCAAAAGGCTTCTTTGCTTTTTTCCCTAGAAGAAAGGGCCAGTAACCTTCTCTTTGGGGGCTGTGAAAACTAGTAAACTTTTTAATTAAGAGTACACTCTGAGCACAGCACTCTCTTCATTCCACTGTATATAACGGTATTGGTTGTTTGGTCTGGATATTTGGCCCTTTTATGAAACCCAATAATGACTAACAAGGTCTGTTTTTACGAACTTAAACTGTAAGGTGTTAAGCTGTGTACAATGAGAGCTGCGAGGTCTAAGCTTGAAATTGAATTTAAAAACATTGAAGGGATATTTTAGTCTGGACCCCATGCAATTGTGGTGTCGTTGTAAAACCAGTTATCAGTTAATTAAAGGGGTTGTAAATAAAGAATAGCTGCGCTGGGTTAATCTCTTTCTCTCGTTTGCCTATTTTTCCGTTCATGCAGATAACCGCTGATAAACAGTCTGGATGTGTTGACAATTTTGGAGGAACGTCCGCAGCGGCAACGATGGCTTCAGGCCTCATTGCACTGACACTTGAAGCAAAGTAATTGACGATTTTATTTCTGAGTTTCAGTGTGAACATTGCTGTGTGGAGGGTGACATGATGGTAGAACGTAACTTTCTGCTTCCCGTCCCCTTTCCTGTCGACCACACTTGCCTCCCTCCCCTCGCAGTTAAATGGCCATTGTTGTGCCGTAGGAAAATAAATCAAATTTTGTGTCAGCCCTCGCTGTAAGCGACCCTAACATTCTGTACCTTTAAGAGTGATCAGTTCCAAACCGTCCTTAGTTTTAGCTCTGACAACATCATGCACTTGTAGAACGTGTTTGATACAACTGACTTAATAGCAGAAAAAAATTGAAGCACATTTCTTTCTGAATCGCAAACAAGGGAAGACTCCTCTAGAATATCATTTACCGTCACTGATGCTTACTACGTTTACTACTTTTTGGTAAGTTGATATTTTCTAGTGTGAAGTTATGTTAAAGCAGAATTATTAATCTATTTTGTGTGATGATCGTTAAACCACTAGTTTTTGTCTTACAGTCCCGACTTAACATGGCGAGACGTGCAACACGTGATAGCCAGAAGCGCGAGACCAGCGCCTGGGGGAGTCCCACTAGGGAATGGAGAATGGGTAAGGAACAAAGCTGGCTTAGCCTTCCGCGCGAGTTATGGCTTTGGACTTATGGATGCTGGCATGATGGTGCACTTGGCCAAACACTGGAGAACAGTTCCGCAGCAACGAAGATGCGAGTTTAAAGGTCAAGATGAAAACAGGTTTGACTCAGTCTGTGGTTTGTGTTAAAAGTTTGTTGACGTGATATGCAGATTTCTGGTGATATGTATATAAACAAAATTAAGTAGTTGTGACATAAAGCCTGTTACTATATGTATGAAATATTAATAACGATGCTTCTCTTCTTTCAATTACAGACCAATCCCTTCTGAGGTGTCGGTAACGTTCGCTAGCTGTGAGATAAAATTCCTGGAGCATGTTCAGGTCAAGGTAAATCTTGATTTCGCGCGCCGAGGAGATCTGGAGCTGGAGCTGGAGGCTCCTAGTGGTACAAAATCACCACTGACTAATCGGCGACATCTTGACAACTTCACTGGATTTAAAAATCTTACAAACTGGGTTATCGCTACCCTTTTTCATTGGGGAGAGAATCCCGAGGGACAATGGAAGGTGAAAATTGGAAATTTGGATAGGAGGTACCAAACTAAGGGTAAGTACAGATCGATGACCTTCATCTCGAAATATTCCTTTAGTGTTAAATTGTACAGTAACTGAATAGTGTAAACATGTTTTTGTTTTATTTTATTTTGTTTTGTTTTGTTTTGTTTTTTTGTTCTTAGTACACAGTGCTTTCTACTTGTAACGAAAGCATTTTGGACCACGCCTGATTGTCTTCCTTTTATGTTCCACCTCAGAAACCTCAAGTTACCTGATCATAAAAATGCGGGTTAAATCTTCATTCATGTACATTAGTCGTTTGGTTCATTAGTCAAACTGATTGCAGCCTTCTGAATCACATAGTGCCTTATGAAAGAGGACTTAAAACTAATGCTTGCGCTCTGTTTCTTTATTCTAGGTACACTTTATAGCTGGTCGTTAATTTTGTATGGAACGTCTGAGGATCCCCTTTTAAGGAACCGTTATGCCCCAAACAATTCCGGAAGCTTCACATTTCCAACATATGCAACAACATCATATCCTACAAAAGAACCTGCTACAATCTCGCCGCGACCAACTTCTAAACCTGGTAGGCGAAACTTGTCGGTTCGTCTTTTGTTTTTGTCGCCAAACACGAGTTAATTGGGGACACTATTTAAAAATTGATTTCATTTTTACGGAGAATGCTGTTAAAGACTGGATAAAAAAGTTCCATAGAAGACTATTCATTCTTATAATATAAAGTAAGCACCACAGACAGCTAACCGATATGGTACAGACCATCCACTAATTCGCACGCAGTGGACAATTAATGCACTTGTTAATTAGAAGCTCAGCGATGTTTGCTTTCCTTAATTACGAAAATTAGTTAAGCTACAACTATGGACTAATTCTGTTGGAAAATGCGCAAAAACGTGAAATCATAACTACAGTACCTACAGGATAAGAGTCAGCACCCCTATTCCCCCTTTCAATGGTTGAAAATTGTAAAATGCAAAGTTGTGTTAGATGAAAGTGTTATGCCAACATTGCACAGTGGTGGGAAGGGGCAAAATACGTATAGGATGACGTTTACTAACCCTTGTGACTAAGCTTGTAGCTTTTCGGGACATCTTGCTCTGTTTTGATAAATCAGAATAAGTTTCCTTAAATACCGTCAAAGTGACAGTGACTGGATAGTGTTCAGGAGTTTGTCCACTTGCTCAAAGGTTACAACCATTTTGTACGGCATCACAATCGGCACCACAGAAAAACACTGTTGATGTTTTTATACTCTTTTTGTGTGCTTGAAGGACAAAGCTTTTTGATCCTTGCGGTCCTTTTGAACATACGGTATCTTTATCAGTGAGATAAAATGCTATTAAGCAAACACGCGTACGGTAATTTTACATGTATTTGCATCGACGGCATACGTGCACGTGCTGAAAAATATCGGACTGAATTCTGACAGCAAGTTTCTTTAATTCCTCTTCGTTATAAACTTGCAAATGTGGAACAACTATACTCATTGCTTAATACTGCCCCCGTGACCTTTCAAGAGCAACAATTTCATGGACATGAGGTTCTTCAACATTTTTTAATGAAATTCCAATCTGTTTTTTCCATAGGTCTCCAGAAGGAAATCCTGATCCTCCTTATTACTGTTGGCGTTCTTGTCCTAGCAGCTGTGAGTTGTCTTTGTCTTTCTAGTCGTCTGTGTCCTGGGTGTGTTCCTGTGTGTTGTATGCTGTGTCTTGGTGTGTTATCTCGCCTACTGGACCGTGTGCTCTCGTCTCTCTCTGAGCTGTGCCGATGGTGCCATGCTGACCTGAAGACGATCCACAGCGGGATAAACCAGACGCAAACAGAACTGGAGGAAAAGGAAGAGAAAGAGAAATGCGACGACCTTGCTAAATACCCCAGACCTGTCCGCTCTGGCTCATCTGTATATTCGCGGGATACCAGTAAAGGGTATATGGTTTAGAGCGTTATTTAACGACGTTGGCTTGAAAATCTGCTAATGCATATTTTGTTTGTTTGTTTTTTTTTTTGTTTTCAAACTTTAACTGCCATCATGTAATGAGTAGGTCACCGATTTCATTCCAGGGCTATATCGTATGGAAAAATACCGATATTAAAAAAAAAAAACGCAAGAAACTCGTCATGATCTCTAAGGATTTTAGTTCTGTTGCGTCATCCAAATGTTGCGATCCTTTTTCAAAAAACTTAACCACTGAAGAAGCATTTAAAGCCGTGGCACAGAGAGAGCTTAAAACACGGTAGAACGAGTGTCAAAGATCGTTAAATCCGCGCAAAATGCGGTAACCAATAGCACTGTTGTTCAGTTTTATTGCCTAACGCGCATGCTCAATACATGAAGTGTGCGGGATTGTGCGTTATTTGCGTGCGCAGTAATCATGCGCACCAACAATCAGCGCGAACGTCCTTAATAAAAAGAGACAGGAACGTCACTAAAGCCCAGGAAAAAAAAATACCGCCATTGTATTTATTGAAAGTGAAGTATGATCATCGCAGTAAATTTTCCAATTTAAGCAACTGGAAAGAAGAAGCCTGAAAAAAATCAGGGCTTCAACGGGATTCGAACCCGTGACCTCCGCGATACCGGTGCGATGCTCTACCAACTGAGCTATGAAGCCACACATTGGGAGCGAGGTCAATTAATTGAGTTCATATCTTCCCGTGAGTGAAATGATGTGAAGTATATATGAAATAATTCATATTTGAACTGCGGTAGTAGATGAAAGTGAAGTATGATCATCGCAGTAAATTTTCCAATTTAAGCAACTGGAAAGAAGAAGCCTGAAAAAAATCAGGGCTTCAACGGGATTCGAACCCGTGACCTCCGCGATACCGGTGCGATGCTCTACCAACTGAGCTATGAAGCCACACATTGGGAGATGTGTGGCTTCATAGCTCAGTTGGTAGAGCATCGCACCGGTATCGCGGGGGTCACGGGTTCGAATCCCGTTGAAGCCCTGATTTTTTTCAGGCTTCTTCTTTCTAGTTGCTTAAATTGGAAAATTTACTGCGATGATCATACTTCACTTTCATCTACTACCGCAGTTCAAATATGAATTATTTCATATATACTTCACATTGTATTTATTAAAAACAGGAAACAGAAAACAGAATTTGTTGAATTAATGCTCGAGGGGATTTAAACGTTTTCAGATATATGAGCAGTTTGAGTTTGATTGTTTGAACAATTGACAAGTTTTGTTTTGTTAATTAATATATATTGTAGGAGCGTTAACAGAAAAAGAACCAGAACTTGGTAAATTAATCCCCAAAGGGGTTGAAACGTTTTCGGATATATATGTACATTTTCATTTTGATTGTTTGAATACTTGACATGTTTTGTGTTTAGAACTTGGTTTTAGAAGAAAATAGCATTAAACATGATATTGTAGGAGCGATAAGGCCTTAGTAATTTAGTAATATTGTTCCTACAAGTTTCATAGGTACGGAATGTGCATGTTGAGTAAGGCTTATAAGATTGGTATAAAGTTTGTAAACAGTCATTGATCGGTCGTAGTACGTTCCTATCCGACAATTGTTAGATTAGTAAATCATCTTTATGGCTTTCCTTGTATGATTTTCATTCCTATTATTGCTTTTATTTCTTTTTTTTTTTTTCTTTTTAGTCCGTGTGCCATTAAGTTGTAACGAATAAATTAATTAGTTATTGTAAGTTCACACAAGACGAACGAGCGGTCAAATTTCGGGTAATCAGAATGGGCTCACCTTTAAAAGCTATTCACATGAAAACAAGCAATGATATGATAAAGAGTTATACTCATTTTCTCGTGGTTTGCCATCAAATAACACCAGATTTCGACCTTGGACCCTCACTCCTCTGCAGAGACACTTAGCGAGGTAGTTTTTAAGAATTCATCTGGGACCTCCATGGCCATCAGGTGCCCAACAAATTCTTAGTTGCTCGGAAATTTCTATCGATCTATTGTTTTGTTTGTGTGTTTTTGTTTGTTTTTGTTTTCTTTTGTTGTTTTGTTTTGTTTTGTTTTGTTTGTTTGTTTGTTTGTTTGTTTGCAGTAGGAATGTCTTAACTGCACCATGATCTAGCAACTTTTCTGGTTAACGCTTGTCGACTAGCAGACACGTGACCCAGACTTACGTCATGTGGTGCCAGTGGGGACGAGTCTACACCCGTTTAGTAGGGAGAGGAATGGATGTGGCTTCAGAGGGCTTAGGGAATAGCAATTAGCTTTGGATCCAAGGTCGTATCTAAACCTGCAGTGAGGAGCGGGAGGAATTCACACGGGTAAACAAAATTCAAGAAGCAAGCGAGTACATGCAATCTTCGTGAAATACCCGCATTCCAGCTTAGAGTAAGGTTAATGACGGTGAGTGGCCAGGAATTTCCCGAACAGCGAGAAAACGGCTGGGAAACAGATAACTCAAAGAGCAGATCCGTTGAGTGCCCTTAACAAGTAGAAAATGTTAAAGCTAGGCAGGGTTCGATTTTTAGTAATAGATTACGTTTTCATTTCCAAGCTCTTGCGCTAAATGGCAGCCAAATGGCGGTCCGAGAGAATTGTAGCGTGATGACTTTGGGTTTAGGGTTAGGGTGTGCCATATTGGTACCCTTCCGAAGGAGACCAACATTGCGTGTCCATACAATCCTCTGTAAATATGGGTGAAAAATGGCTCTGAATAACGCATGTATGAAAAACGGTGGTTGTTCAAATATCAGACATTTATCAAATCTTGGAGTCCTGATTGAATATATTGAATGGTCACCGTTTTTTTCTTTCCAATGGCACGACAGTAAAAACCAGCAAAAGCGTGAAAGTGTCAAGCTCTGGTTTTCGTCCTCTTTGACAATGAAACGCTCCACGGTAAAAAAGCAAACAAGGCTCTTTGAGATATCAACCGAGATGAAAATCATTGGTCCTCCATATTTTTTATTCATTAACTTGCTTGCCGCCAGTTTAAAAAGATGAACTTTAGCGGTGTACAGATGGACTTCCGCTAACTGACGGCTCTCTTTAAAAAGTGAACAGTTAGAAATGGTCCCAACCACATACAAACACTGTATTTTAAACCTTTCATGAGCAGACACCTGTCTTAAGCGGATAGTTTTCCTGGTCGAGAGGCCGTGTCTGCTTACGGGGAGGTTCGACTGGATTGACTTTAGCGGGTCGTGTTGGGAGGGATTCTGGACACCGCTTCTGTGCGCCGTAATCACCTCGATTTTCCTCTCCAAATTCATGTGACGAAGGGGCGTTATGGTTTGACAGCGCCTACCCTTAAAAGAAAGAGACGAGCTGAATATTAAATTCCCAAAATCTCGACTCCTTATGACTGCAAAAACGTTATCGATTGGATAAGGAAACGGGCTCCTTCGTCGGGCGCTATGATGAACAGGTGAACCATGTAAAGATCGGGAACATGAACATATATTCCAAAAACCTTCCCTACAGACATGTTTCCGCCATCCAAACTCATGATGGTATATAGAAGAGAATGTAGCTAAATAAATATAGATAAATTCGGTTGAAATAGGGAAATTTTCACATCGCAGACGTTAAAAGTACATTAAAACTTGTCTGTAGTGATCCGTACTGGGATTTTGCTTTGTTTAGCATGTTGAGGAAGACTTTTTATCTCAGAACTTCTTGTGACTGGAAGACTGTGTCGTGAACCCGAAGGACGATATCATTGCTTCTGAACCATTATTATCGTCTTAATCTTAACCAACTCGAACTCTCTAAAGGTGTCAGTTAGGTGCTAAGACGTGATCTACGCTGCCATGTTTGTTTTGGATGCTGCGACTAAGAAAATTTGCTTTCTTGGACTCCCTAAAATACAGTAATAGCCCACGTATAAGAGCGCCGGCTGATGGCGAAGGCTGGTAAAGTACAGTTATGAAATCCTGGAAACTCTAAGAATGGCAGACCTAGGATGTAATTAATAACTTTGAGATCGCGCTGTTTGAATAAACCGGCCCGGAGTTGCGTCATTTTCCAGAATTCGATGACAAAAAAAAAAAAAAAAAAAACTACCATATTATAAAGCAACTTTACATACACACATACGTTTCTTGAAGCTCTCTCATAGGGGCTTTTCAGCCACAATGTAAAAGAAATTATAAATAAATTATATTACAAGAGTATACAAGAATTGACAAGGACAACAATAGAATAAAATAAATAAAACTAGAACATTTTATGTCTGAATTTATGAAAACAGTGTTAAAGAAATCAAGCGTTTTTTCTTTCCTCTCCAAAGTGGACGTTATACAAACTAAAAGGAGTGTCAGTCTCCTCCACTCTTTTATCTTCCTTTTCTTGCTCTCCTCTCTCTATTTTCTTCTTTCTTTCTTTCTTTCTTTCTTCCTTTCAATCTTTTTTCGACGCTCGGAGTGATTTTAAGGTCTTTTGGAAATGTGAAATCAAAATGCATATGGCTGTTTTGGCGCAAAGTCTCCGGACTTTCACATGAAACCTTTCACCCGTTTATCAGGGAATTTTGAAAGGTCTGCATGTGTGGAAATGCGTTTTGTATGGTACAAGCGCCTAAAGAAAAATTATAGATTCCACAACCTCTTTTTGACTCTTTGGAATAAAAACGCTGGGTGGAAGAAGTACAAACGTTTGGCACCTGAGAATTTGAATCAAAGAAAACAGCGATGACAACAAGCTCGAAATAATTTATTCGCTTTCATTTGCATAACAACTCGTACAGAACTATCATATCGTTTGATATTGTAACATAACATATAATGCTGTTTCAATATGTAGCGATCCTAATATCTCTTAACGTAGCGACGAAAGAAATCTTAGCCCACCGAAGAAAACTATTTTGGCTCCCACGGGAAAACTGTTTCTTTTCTTTTTTTTTTTTTTTTTTTAACCCAGCAACAGGAGTAATTCTGGCCGAGCTGCAATACAATTCGGAGGGTAGCTAAAATATGTTGAATCCAGAAACCAAAACAACTCCAAGAATAGCCATTGGCGAAGGAAATCAATTTAAGTACTTTACCACAACAAAGTAGTTACCAACAATGCACAAGAAGATTATTCGGAGTGCAGATAAAACAACTCTAACATTAAGTGTAACGATCAGTCTAGAAAATAACTCAACGAAACAACAGCTTGGAACGAAGTGATCAGCGACAGGAATAGTGTTTAATAGCGGTACAGTGAAAAAATAGCTCGAAGCGAAGCGACCAGCGAGAGAAATAACTTGAAATCCAGCAAAACAGCTCGAAGTTGGACGACCAGTGGCAGAAATAATTTTGAATACAACAACAAATACCTTGGAGAGTAGCGCTCAGCGAGAGAATGAATGCCGGCACAGCGACTAAACAACTAGAAGCATGGCGATCATGGAAATGTAGTAACAGAACTACTCGTGTATGCTTTGTGACAGCTGACACATTTAGGCCCGGGGTCAAACGCCGTACTTCACATGAGCCGAACCCAATGACAGTTTGGGTCGACTCAAATAATTAAAAGAACGCTTGTTTGAGTCAAACGTCGAACTTAATTCAGTCGAACCGATCTGCTACACCAAATAAATAACAAAAGCGGTCTCTTGTTCGGTGGTTTTTCAAGGTAAAGTCAAAATGGCGCCTTTAGACCTTTGATTATGCGTTTGGTTCGACTCATGTGAAGATCACCGTTTGACCCAAAGGCGGTCTTCAGGCGTTATTCACGGCTGGCCAGGCGTGAAGAACGCCTCAGCCGCTCCAAATAAAATCAGTCGAACTTAATTGGGTCTAGCCTGCGTACTTCACATGAGCCTAATTGGTTGAATTGGGTTCAGCTCATGTGAAGTACGGCGTTTGACCCGGGCCTTAGTTTTTAAATTGATAATTTTCTCAATGCTTTTTACAAATATTCGGGTGTTTACTCAAGGTGACAAAATGTGTAAACACATCAATATTCACTATTTCAGTTTTTTGACCGTTCTTCCTTTTGATGTATATAATCATAATAACGAATACTCTTAAAAACTATATAAACAATAGCCTCCATTTGGCGCTCCATTTGGTAACAAGACTTATCTACCTTTAAGCGGGTTATGCTGATGAGGTTCTCCAAAGCAAATAAACACTAAGTGGTCATTTATTTCCATTCTCTTACAACTAGTTATGAATTTGTTAAGAAAAGTTCGCCTGAGATGTATATTGTTCATATTTTCTTCTACGATGGTCTGTCAATTAATCAGATATAATTGAGTTCGTCAACGCAAAGAGAAAGTACGTGACTATTTGCATTTCTGTTACAGTATATTCCTCTTGGCAATTTTGTTAAATAAGAACAAGGTATCTATATCGTCGATTAAATTAATCAAATTTACATACGTGGTTTTTGAACTCGAGGGAAGATTCCTAAGTATTCCTGGCAGCAGTTTTCCAAGAGATGATGTAAATGCTGACCCGAGGCAGATGGCAAAAAACAAAAACAAAAAACAAAACAAAAAACACAAAAAACAAAAACACAAAAAACAAAACAAAAAAAACAAAAACAGAAACACTTCAAATGGAAATGTAATGAATAGGTGGAAAAATGTCCTACACGTGTTGTTTAGAAATAACTTCCACCTCTTATTTAGAAGAAAAACATTTTAAATATCTCTTACACCTAAATCCGGTATAAACACAGTTCTTTTTTTCACGACTGGTATATAAGCTTACCCACCCTGGCCTTCTCCAAAATTCTCTGATAAATTAGGCTAAGTGTAAGGTATAGTCACTGTAGTAACAGGTGGCGGGTTTCTGTCCGTTGCGCTAGCCTCAGTTGGTCGGTAAATGTTTCGTCTAATACAGCCAGCGTTTTAGTTCTTGACGTTTCCACTGTTACTGTACTTTGGATTCGTGGTTACAAAATAATTTGGGACCTAGAGTAGATTATTTTAAATCAAGAGTAAAAGCTTTGGATCCTCTTTACAACGTGAGATCCAAATTAAAAACTATGGATTGGACAGAAAACAACCATAAAGATGATGAATTGGTGTACACAGCAAGAATATTTTTGTTTTCTTTTTTTGGAATTTGGCTAATGGGCCACTGTAGACAATATCACTTGGAGAGATGTACCCTCAAGTAAAGATGTGACTATCCTTATGACAAAAATATGAGATGTACGTTTATTGAACATTTATTATTATTATTATTATTATTGTTGTTATTGTTATTGTTATTGTTATTGTTATTGTTATTGTTATTGTTATTGTTATTGTTATTGTTATTGTTATTGTTATTGTTATTGTTATTGTTGTTATTGTTGTTATTGTTATTGTTATTGTTATTGTTATTGTTATTGTTATTGTTATTGTTATTGTTATTGTTACTGTTATTGTCATCGTCATCGTCATCGTCATCGTCATCGTCATCATCATCATCATTATTATTATTAACCAAAGTTGCCAACTTGAGTTAAAGTCGCTTTAAGCTATTTCCCTGTATGTTCAATAAACCAAACCAGATCTGTAGCACTGAGCCCGGCTGATATTTCATCATAAAATACAATAAATAAAGCGCTAAGTTGAAGTTTACTTTAGTTCTTGCATATAAACACGATTTTTACTGATTGAAACAAGATGTTATATCAACGGCATTTTGGAATAACAGAGATCAGTTACTGTGCGTTTTTTTTTTCTTTTTCTTTTTCTTTTTTTTTTTTAGCCGCCGCTCTTCACTTAATGTTTTCCACGTTCACCATAAGATCTAAACTGATTTACAGCAGATTAACTTTTTGATGGTGTCCTTGGCTGCTTGTCGCACAGCTCTGATCCTCCAACAGTATAAAATCGGGTTAAGAGACGATTTTAAGTAAGTAAGAGTTGCTGTAACGTCCAAAATTATTTCAAATTTCTTTCCAGGCATTCGGCCATATGTTCTGAGCATTACCACAACGATAAACGGGATATAGCAGATAACTAATGCCAACTGCAACCATAATACGCTGGAAACTGACTTCTTATAACGTGCTATATTCAGAGGCACTTGCCTTCCGTTAGGCTGCCCTTGTGGGACTGTGCGCACTTGAAGTTGATGTTGCCGGAGCTTGCGATAAATCTTCGTGTACGAAAAGACAGAAGTTGATACAGAAATTATTATAAGAACGAAGGCTACAGTAAATGCAATTCTGCTTTTCCAAAAGAACATCGATCCACATGATAAACCAATTAACCAAAAACAAATGATAAATGCACGAACTCGTGGTAACGTTGCAACATGTCTGTATCTCAGTCCAGACAACAGGGCTTGAAGTCTGTCCAGGCTTATGGCGCTGGATGTGAAGACCGATACGCCATACAAAGTAAAACTTATAGCTTGATGTAGCCGGTGTAAGTTGGAAGTGTTTTTCCAGTACGTCCCGGTAGTAAACAAACGGAGAACGGCCCCAAGTGGTTGAATAATAACTCCAACGCAAAGATCAGTTACTGCCAAGCATCGAAACAGAAGTTTTGTCGGTGGATGAAGGGAAGTCTCTTTATGAAGAGACACAAGGATCAGAGCATTGCCTACTGATGCAAAGATGGACAGAAATATGTTCAAGGCTGCAAGAAAATCAAATACACTCATTAGCCTGTTATTATGCTTGTTTGGTTTGTCCCTTGTAAGGTTAGCGTCTGTTGTAAAGTCCGTAGGGTCGCGTACGTCTAAACCAACTTTTTGTTGAGCGAGGAGAGAATGTTTTGCTTGGCGGATGGAATCCGAGAGGAAATATGAGATGGAGTCTAGCAGCTGGTATTTGCAGAACTAAAAGGTGACTCTAATCTACGGCTTTGCATTTTTACAGTGCTGTCTTATTCAAACAATACTGACGTTCACCTAGCATAATTATCAAAACATCTCCTGGAAAGGAGGGCGAGGATAATGACCTCTCAGTGGCTAAGGATTAGTAGCCCAGAGAGAGGATTAGACCCGCTCTGCAGCCCGGTTCTTGTTTCTTTTAATGTTTGTGGTTACTGCTTAAAGATTATTATCTGCGGAGGCAATGGTACACCCTTTAGATATTTAGTAAAATGTAAAAGAAAAACACTTTGAGTATAATGGTATATGCTGGTCCATCCGAGAAAGATTGTATTACTGATTAACACATGGCGGCATTTAATTTTTTTTTTTTCTCCCCCTCTCCCCCACGATATACAACTTCCAAGGATTTCATTACCACTAGTATTATCAACTATAAGAAGTAATTGAAGCGGAAAGGAAAATAATCCAATTTGGCAGCAACAAAAGAGTACGTGATTATCTTTACTGAAGAATAAAATATTTGCTTTTTCGAACCAAACACTGGAATATTCAAATTCCGTCTAAATGTTAATTATAATTCATCAGGCTGTGAATAGATGTCATACCGCACATTTCAAGGATCGAGTGTAACAAGTACAAAATATTACACGGCAAGAGCGAAAATGATAAATGAAATCGTGTCTTGTATTTAACATCCCAAACTTTTTTAATCTAGTATTACCTATTGCTTTTTGCCCCGCGATAACATAGTGATTGATAAGGAACAGAACACAAGAATAATTTACATCAGTTATTGCATTGGATCATTTTTTTTTTTCTTGTTATATCCGAAATAATGAAGTATGACGTGAGTTTTCCAATCTGAATCGGAGAGCTGATATTAACACTGAAGTACATCCCTAATATATGAATTTTATCTACAACTCTAAAAACAGACCACCGTATTGTGGCACGGAACACAACCGAAACATGTTTATGCCCTACTATATTTACATCATCTTAGTCAATCCTGCTCATTTACAGAGCGGACTGACCTCGAAAGTAATTGCAAGGTATTTCAAGGGAAAGGTAAGTTTAGAAATCCGATATTCTCAGTTACTGCGTGCAGTTTGACGCAAGAATGCAAGGGAAAAAGAAACAAAACTATAAATTCTCTCTTTGTCACTTACTAGATATCAATACGTACTTCTCTTCACTGAAAAAAAAAAAAAAAAAAAAAAAAAAAAAGAGAGAGAAAGAAAAAAAAGCAGAAGAAAAAGGCAAACGCGAAAATATATCTCATTTTCCTATTAGGAGTTTTCGTAAAGGTCCTAACAAAAATTGTCAAAGTACAAAACATCGTCTGTCGAGCTCATATTTGTTTCATGTCAGTTTTGCCTAATACTTTAATAATACGTTACATTTCCCTTCATACGGAAATATCACCTACGGAAAAATATAAAATGAATAAATGGAATAAAATAAACAAAACAAGACAGGCCATTAAAGGAAGCCGTATAATGTTTACACAGGTTGTCACCTCCACTTCCGTGGTCTAAGTCGAAGAGGAAGTTTATCATTCTTATCTTCCTCATATTAAATGATCGTCCTTACAATTTTTACAAATTTACAATTCCAGTTAAAGACCTACATGTGAAATAGTTATATCTATTTTCATTTGTTCTTTTTGTTTTGTTTATAAAAAACCTAATTAATTCATTTGACGTCATACTAGAACGTCAGTACCGACAAAAATGGTATCATCTTCTAGAGCAAGCTCAGGGCCATCTAACTGATGTAAATTTATTTCGCTCTGCCTTAACAGAACAAAAAACGAAGAGGGGGGAAGGGATTCAATCCTCCCCTTTGTACTACGGTGGGGGTATGAGTTAGCTTGTATGTCCGTATTTTATCATAACGTACAATAACTGAAGCGCTAAGTTGAAGTTTACTTTAGTCCTTGCATAGCAACACGATGTTTTACTGATTGAAACAAGGTGTAACATCGACGGCAATTTAGTATAACAGAGAGTAGTTACTGTGCGTTGAGTAATCATGAGTAACCCCTGTTATTACAATTAATTTAAAGAGTGAAATTAATCGCTACTTTTTTTTTTTTTTTTTCAAATGACGAAGAGCAACATTTCTTAAGGAAGATTATAATTTACATCCCCTTTGAATCACCAGGTAAATTAAAAAAAAAAAAAAAAACATTAAAATATAAAATTTGCCACTTTTCGATAAGTCCTGAATTACTTCTGGACGACGGCTTTAAGCGTTTGAAGCGGGTCGCCGCTCTTCACTTAATGTATTCCATGCTCACCACAAGATCTAGACTGATTTCCAGCGGGTAAACCTCTTGATCGTGTCCTTGGCTGCTTGTCGCACAGCTCTGATCCTCCAACAGTACAAAATCGGGTTCAGAGACGATTTTAAGTAAGTAAGAGTTGCTGTAACGTCGAAAATTATTTCAAATTTCTTTCCAGGCATTCGGCCATATGTCATCAGCATAACCACAACGATAAACGGGATATAGCAGATAACTAATGCCAACTGCAACCATAATACGCTGGAAACTAACTTCTTATAACGTGCAATATTCAGAGGCACTTGTCTTTCGTTAGATTGTCCTTGCAAGACTGTGTGCGCTCGAAGTTGATGTTGCCGGACCTCGCGAGAAATCTTTGTGTAGGAAAAGACAGAGGTTGATACAGAAATAATTATAACAACGAAGGCTACAGTTAATGCAATTTTGCTTTTCTAAAAGAACATCGATCCACATGATAAACCAATTAACCAAAAACAAATGATAAATGCACGAACTCGTGGTAACGTTGCAACATGTCTGTATCTCAGTCCACACAACAGGGCTAGAAAGCTGTGCAGGCTTATGGTGCTGGATGTGAAGACCGCCACGTCACATAAAGTAAAACTTAAAGCTCGATGTAGCCGGTGTAAGTTAGAAGTATTTTTCCAGTACGTTCCGGTAGTAAACAAACGGAGAACGGCCCCAAGTGGTTGAATAATTACTCCAACGCAAAGATCAGTTATTGCCAAGCATCGAAACAGAAGTTTTGTCGGTGGATGAAGGGAAGTCTCTTTATGAAGAGACACAAGGATCAGAGCATTGCCCACTGATGCAACGATTGACAAGAATATGTTCAAGGCTGGAAGAAATTTAAATACACTCATTCGCATGTTTCCTTGTTTGGTTTATGTCCCTTGTAAGGTTAGCGTCTGTTGTAAAGTTCGTGGGGCCTCGTACGTCGAAAGCAACTTTTTGTTCAGCCGGGAGAGGATGTTTTGCATGGCGGAGGGAGTCCGATAGGAAAATTAAATATGAGATGGAGGCCAGCAGCCTGTATTTGCAGAAATAAAAACTGACACTGATATACGACTTTGTATTTTAACATTCAGGGAAGGTAAGGTAAGGTAAATAAGACACCCAATGTTAAGACTGCCCTTAGGGACAATAACAAGATACCCAATTTTGGGTGTCTTATTTATACAATACTGACATTTACCTGCCATAATTATCAAAACATCGCCTGAATGGCAATGAAAAGTCGATGTGATTAGTTATTTTCAACACGTCGTAAACTTCCATATCATTTAAAGTTTGTTTAGTGCGATAAGCGGACGTTGATGGAGTCTTCCCGGTCCTCCACGAGACGGGGAGTTGTAATCCATTAACTGAGTTATAAAAAAATAATATACAACTCTCAAGGTTCTGCAAGGCATGGTTCAAAGCCTTATTTACATAAAATTCGAAAACAACCATACGTTTTCAGCGGTTTAATTAAATACCTTCATACTTGGCATTGTGAAAGATAATAGTGAAGAAATAGAAAATGGAGAGCTTTTATGTTCTGGTTAGTTGGACTTTTATGATTCCAGATCTGTAACCATATCTTTGATGTTACTTTAGTTACAGGAGGGTCCTAATGAGGTGGTGGCTTTTTACGCCTGTTGAATAGTACTTAGGCATTTTACTACTGATGGTTAAATTATTTTCCTTAGGGTAAACAGCAATCTTACAAATTAATTACCATTCTTGTAAAAGTTAAACAGTGCCTTTTTTGTTAAAAAAAAAAAAATAATAAAAATATAGATATTTTTTATTACTGTAAAATATATTTGAGTTCAATTAGGATCATTCTGGGACTTATAAGAATTGTAGACTATTATAGTCCCAATTTTTGGTGAATATTTCTTTTGTTAAAGAGTGAAAGTTAACTGTCACGGGCAAATGAAGATCGGAAGAACGGGAAAAAAGATCATTAACACCTGCCTTTGGACTTCAAAATATTTGCTTTCCAACCTTTTAGTCCTTAAGATATGTTATTGAATTTAGTTTCAAAAAGCAGTGTTCTGTTTTTTTTTTTTCCTTTTTCTAAGTCTGAGACTAAAGGGAATGCACGCCACAGTAAATTGAACCAACTTAGCTTGTGCTACAGTTCATAACCTAATATCAATCTTTTCAGGTGGGTGTCCTTAATTTAAACTCCAAATGATGAAAACCGATTTCAATACCCAGAAAAGCACTTCACCAAGATCAACCTATTAAAAAATACAGACTGTTTTGTCCCTAAGGGCAATCTTATATGGACAATACGACAAAAGATACAATCTACAACGGTAAATAGTCGGGTTTAGGAAAGAATTTAGGTAGATAAGAGTTAACGTGACGTAGAAAGCTATATTGCATGCGCTTTCAGATATGTGGTCACGGAGAGTTACGAGAAGCCACAAAACGATAAACGCGATATAGCTGGTAACTGATGCTCACTGTGCCCACAATACGTTAAAAAAAGTTACTCTTTGAATGATTCTATATTCAGAGGCACTTCTCCTCCGTTAGGTTGTCCTCGTGGGACAGAGGGCACTTGAAGTTGTTGTCGAAGCTTCCGATAGATCTTTGCAAAGGGTAAGACAGAAGTTTTTAGAGAAAATCATTATGAGGTCAAAGGCTACAGCTAAGGCCAGAGCGATACTTTAAAGGCCGGTATATCGATACACATGATATACCAATCAACCAAAAGCAAATGAAAACTCCAAGGACTCGGGGTAATGTTACAACATCTCTGTATCTCAGTCCAAATAAGAGGGCTTGAGGTTAGGAATGAGGTTAGATGTGATGTGATGTGAAGATCGATACTTGACACAAAACAAAGCTTGAAGGGCTGCCTATTGTAGTTATGTAGTAAATTACTTTTCAACTCATTTCAGTTGTTACAGAAGATGAAAGGAAAACGGCGTAGAGTGATGGTGTAATAACTCCGACACAAAGATCAGCGATCGCCAGACAGCACAAAAAAAAGGTTTTGTTGGTGGATGAAGACAAGTCTCTTTATGGAGAGCAACAAACTAGGATCAGAGCATTGCCAAGTGATGCAGTGATGGAGGGAAAAAAGGTTCAAGGCTGAAAGAAATGTGGCCATGTCTGTCGGTAACCAGTAATAGCTTGATTCGCTCAGCTTGATTGTCCTGAATGTTTTGTTCACAGTAAAGTTCGTCATTCTTGTTTACAGACTCTTCTGCTTATAAGCGTGCTGTGTCGCGGAAAAGCTCTCAATGGGCGCGTTTTACATGTATGACAGAGTAATTTAGACATTCCTTGTGTTAATATCTTTAATCAGCGCTTTTAGAGTGATCATGCAACATTAAATTAATAATCAAGAGCAAATAAAGGTCGGAAGAACTCACAAATATCGTATAAAGATTCCATGAAACACCCGCCGTTTGGGATTCAAAATGTCACCTTTACAACCTTGTTTATTTTTCCGTAAAATATATATTACAGTGGATTGACTTTTAAGTATCGGTGTCTTTTTTTCCCTTTTTTTAATGGAATAATTTAAGAATTATTTTTAAAAGCCATAGCTCGTCCGGAACATCCAAATATATAAGCAGAACCTCAGGATGCTTTCCTTCACCACTTTATTATAAAACTAAATTAAGCTGAATTACCATTAATATATTGATTCCGTTTGCATACAGTCTGGAATTACTTAACGGACAATTCAGTCTGGAAATGATTTTACGACGGGTTCTAGTCAAGAAAATTAGGAGTTATTTGCCTTCTCCTAGCAATTTTTGAAAAGGAACAATAAATAAAGCTCCACAAGAGATGATGATGGTGTGTAGGCATTTTGAGAGTTGCGATTATATATTAGTGTGGAGCCTATTTCGTAAGTCATATTGTTAGCGGCAGTCCAGAAAGAAATAGTGAGCTAAG
This sequence comes from Orbicella franksi, assembly GCF_964199315.1. Classification (NCBI taxonomy): domain Eukaryota; kingdom Metazoa; phylum Cnidaria; class Anthozoa; order Scleractinia; family Merulinidae; genus Orbicella; species Orbicella franksi. Next base: position 8,688,779 of record NC_138155.1, read on the forward strand.
CATTATATGCTTCAAAAATATAAGCCCATGCACATATGGGAAACATTTTTAAAACTTTAATTTAAGCAGCGCCTGTAAATTCTTCCCATTTTCTTTAATTGGGTTCTCTGAGTTTAACTAGAGTAATACATTGCTTCACGTTTATTTAGAAAATCATTTTGTTCGGAAATATCTTGAGCAAATAATAGACTAGTCATTTGGTTGCCTGTGGCAACTTGACTTCTACCTTGGTCGTTTCGTTACCTTACGGCGGTTTGTTTGAAGACCTAGAAATTCAGACCAGGCTTCCTTATGAACGGCGCGGGGAGGGGGCAGGGATGCGGGGGGAGGGGGAGGATTGTTCCTCCATATCTAAGCGTAAAGAATATTCAAGCAATGGTGATGAAACTTAGATTCTATATCGCATATTAAAAAACCTTTGGGAACATGACGTCGTCATGACGTTGAAATAATTTGGTCTTCTTACCCAAACAGTCGCCAACCTAAAACAACCATACTGAAGCTTTTTTATTCTTCCAAAACATCCTGGTGAGGAAGATACCACCAAAAATTATTCAAACAATTATTAAAAGTCACTTAAACGAATAATAACCTTGGTCGGTGATATTCTTTGCAAACTTTATTCTTCCAGGGATATCCAATTCGGCCTACCACAATTGTGAATGAAATTAGATCTTGTTCTTGTACTAATTGAAAGTATATACTTTTCCCGCGATTCTCGTGCACGTTTCCATTTTCAAAACTAATTAGGTATTCTCCCCATTATATATTTCATAGGAGCAATACTTTTTGTGCTTTGTTCCGCTCTTGAACCTTTAACTTCTCAACTGCAGAAAGTCTTTCAATAGTCCTTATTGGACTACAGTAGAATGCACACATTTAAATAAAAGCCTAGTCAAATTGTTTGCCTGACGTCCCTGGGTGTTTCCGCAAGGATCATGCACCAGGGCATTGGTTATCTGCGAAACCTTTAAAATAGTAATAAGCGCTATCAATCCTTTCTTGGGAGAACGTGAACCTGGAGAGTGCCGTCGACATCGCACCTCAAGTTTCAGTGATCTCAGATTTAAGGATCTGGCAGCTGATACTCCTATGGTGCCAATCAACCAAACTTGTAGTTCCTAGATGGCATAACTCACATTGCTCCGATTAAAAACTGTAATCGGACAATCAATTGCTTTATTGCTGGCACAGCTTTTTTGCCTGACCCAAAATTATTCATATTCTATGATAGGTATCCAAGTAAAGTGTATATATACTTCTGCTCTTCAAAGCCTGAGCGAGACCATTATAAACTGACTACTTCAATTACTACTTCAACATAGTTTGGAAAAAGAAAAAAAAAAAAAAAAAAAAAAAAAAAAAAACTGGAAAGACGTTTTGCGAGATTTAAACTCATTATGTAACATAAGAAACTTTTCTCATGATAGAGAGTTAAAAAAACGGTTCAAGCGATCTATTGTTCTCACAAAGTATGAGTCTTTGGCCAATCTTGTCATTATTTCTACCACAGATTTTGCGTTCACTATCTACTTCTTTTATCTCAGATATTAACGATTAAAAATCTTCATAACGTTGAGTTGCCACCCGTGTGGATTGCAAGTGACTTTCTTTCTAGGAGGTAGTTTGTGAGTGGTTTGTGCCATGATCGCTGTTAGGATCAGTTTCGAATAAAAATGTTCCCGTGTGGATTGACAACGTTTTTCACATGGTTTCCCTGGTTTCTTCCACAAGGATCATGTACAGGCCAGTTATTCCCTGTGTAACCGTCATAATAATAGTATAGTGACTCTTCCGTATTAAAACAGGGTCCAAAGCGACTTGTACCAAAGATGGAAGGAGCGGGCCTATACTTGCACGTATCAGTAACCTGTTTAACAATTTGACAGTTCACGCTTCCGCTCTTAGAGTACACCAAACTTCCGGTTCCTGGACCGCACTTCAGCCAGTTGTTTATGTTGCTCTTGACGAGGACCTCTCTGCCAAGTTGTTTCCACAGCGAGAAGTTTATGGCGTTGTAGTCTGTTTCGTTCAATGGAGGAGTTGCAGAGATTGGCACGTCCACTTCAGGTTTTACTGGCCAATTTGGTCTTGGTGTGATTGCGTTTGACTTATCTTTAAAGTGATTGTAATTTGTGAAAGTATAACTCCACACTAGAGTCCAGCCTCCTCCGTCAGTCTCCATATCGCAGTAAGCCTTGAATGCGTTGTCTCGAGAATCACTGCTTGGATTAATCCAATAAACCCCCGACGATGGAGGAGGAGGTTGACTTAGTAGAGTCTGGCATTAGGGAACGGCTGCCGGCTGGTTTTTACCTATCCAGGATGCATTGACATATGTTATTTTCTCAGGTTACTAAGATATAATTGAAAAAAAAAAAAGCAAACAAAAATGATTGGAAAAAAAAAAACATAACAAAACAAAACAAAAACAAAAAAAAAACAAAGAAAAAACAAACAAACAAACAAACAAACAAACAAAAATGTTCGAGCGACGTACGCTCGTTATGTGAGTCTAAACTACACAGTGATACCTGGACAAGGAAAAAAAAATTCACGGAGAACTTTCTTTATGTAGAAAATGCACTTTGTTTACCTTGTGATATAGGAGTTTCCGCTGAGATAACCTGAAAAAGAATTGAAACGAAATGTTAATTAATCAATGAAGAAACTCTACTTATAAATAAAGCCTAACCCTGAAACTTCCCCACGTTATTTTTGCGTTCTTGTTTTTCTTAACTTTACAAAACGCTAAAACCCTCCCAAAAGGGCTCAAAAACTGTCAAAATCGATTAGAAAAGCTATTTTTCTAAATAAATAAAACTTACTGCAAGAAAATTACCATTTTTTTTTTCGAATTGAGCACACGAAAATTTAGGCTTTGAACTTACCTGTTTAAAAGCAGTAGAAACAAGTGAAGAGAAGAAACTTTTGTTTCAAAGTTTTTGGGAATTATAAATGATCCTCTATAGAAAGTTTTATCATTCAAACTAGCTCCTTTTTTGCAGTCCTAGCAAAAAACCTTGCGAGAGGGGAGAAGGAAGTAGGTTAAGCTGTCCTTGTACATGCACATGACAAATGACAAACCTTTTCGACGTAGAAAGACCCTTGTCGTTGCAAAAACCTGTCTGGATACATCTTTTTTTGTTTCCCTGTGGAGCGAACACGTTCCTCCTTCTGTGATATAACTTGCACTTTTACAAAGGGCCTGTCTCGCGCACGTGTGAGAACAGGACAACAATGAATTGACCTCACCATTCCAAATGGCAGCTTCACTTAAGAATAACGACTTTTCTTCGATTTGAAAGAAAACGCCCAACTCTTCAGCTTTGGAAATTGCTATCATGGACAATATTGTAAGAACTACGCTGAACATCTGCAAAGAAAAAGAAAGAAAATGGAGAATCAAATAATGGAGTAGTTAACCACCCCAAAAAGGTAAGTGAACAAGAGCGAAAAAAAAATCAGGTGATTAACATCAATTCAAAAGGAATATGTAAAAACAAATTGTCCAGAAGAACTACTTGCCATTTAGGTTTAGAGATGTATTCGTAGAGCGATGCTGTCAAAGCACATTCGTATGTGAAATCATAAAGCAGCTTAAGTTTACTCATCTTTTACAAGTAAGACGAGCGCAATTAACTTCGAGACAAATGTTTGTCAATGAATTTAAGTGCATTTCGTGGTCTCCTGAAAAGACAACCGACAAACGATTCCTTTTAACGAGATAATCATCCCCACCATGGCACCGTTACTTAAGCGCTTTAATGATTGTTTTGCTTCAGTCTTTGGCGTTGTTTTGAATGACAGAATTAATTTTTTACGATGTAAACCATTTCGACTTTGCAATAGGAAACTTTAAAGGTTTAAGAACACCCATTCCTTCTCCAGCTTCAAATCTCCATGGCGTAGAATTAAGCGTTCCATTATCCGATCCCACGTGATTTTAGCAAAGGATACAGAAATGGAATCTCGCGGTGCATTGTAATATAAATAAATAAATGAGGAAGTAGTTTGGTATTCTAAGAACCAAAAAAAAAGATCATTTTTAAATTGAAACTAGCTATGTACTGCCATTGCGGCTTAGAATCTATTAGTGCACTTGCAAAGTTGGAGTCTCTGACATCTTAAGTCAACATGTTGTCGTCCACCACTTTTAAAATCCATATTCGCAAAACAAATAAGAGGACTAATAATTTCAATTAACCCCATTTCGTTTATTTCTTATCAATTAGGGCCTCCTGGAACTAGGGCGCACAAGCTTTTAGGCGAGTACAATTTTAAAGAGCTTTCACACGTCACAAGTAGATTACCTTTGATTGTTCAAACTTCCGATTACTTCTTTATTATATGACCAAGAAAATCACGAACGCGCCTGTTATTGAATGTTAGCTGCGTGGCAAATTCAAAGTTAAGGATATTAGCCAATCACAATGAAATAATGTTCTCAGTGATATCAGGGAAAATAATTAATTTAGTCATATTGAAATCAGGCCTCTTTTGATCTTCTAAGACCGTTGGGAGAGGGGGATGGGGGGTTTTGAGGCCATCCTACTCTAACTCCTAGATTATTGAAACCATGACGATGAAACTGGAAGGATTTAAACCACGTGCCAAAGTATGTTCTTCGAAGTCCTCAAAATTGAATGAAAAAAGAACATTGCAGTTAAAAGTTAAAATCGATAAGGAAGGCTACAATTATTTCAAAAAACAAATGTTCATTAGCGAAAGAAAGTCACGTGTCACGCCAAATAAGTTTCAGTGCTCAGGGTTAACAAACATGGAGTTCACCGCCTCGGCGTCTTTTTTTATGCTCGAAGAACTTACTCTATTTCTTCTTCGTCACGCAGACAACATGGCTTACGTATAGCCATCTTGACTTGCAAGACGAGGTAAACGTTTTATTATGATGTCCGCGACCTTAACTTCAATAATCACTTATATGACATCGGTACCTTAGTGAGATAATTCTTGAACTAATACACCAACTGGGCATTGTTGTAAACAGACTCTAAATGTGGCCTAAGGTACGATAAAGCAATCCTTTTGTTTTTACACGATAACAATACGACAGCAACGCTGATGTGGTCGTGTCAAAAAAGTAAACAAAACAAACACTCAGAAGACCACGAAAAAGGTATTTACAAAAGGAAAAGAACTATTCTGGACTACATCTTTTTTTTTTTTTTTTTTTTTTTTCTTTTTTGAGCCGTTTTTCTGCACCAGTTGTTTTACTCTCAGTCCTCTTTTCAATTTCCCCATTAAAGGAAAAAAAGGCAATGCCTTTCCCAGTACTAGTATGAATGACGCCTGCCCAAATTCTCTCTATAGTCCAGGTGAATTTGTCTTCTCGATTTCTTTTGTTTTCTTTTCTATTTTATACACGACCAAAGAACTCAATGCTTTAAAGATTTACTGTGTATTAATAAAGGCCATCATTTCAAGGATAATATTACAATAAATTAAGGGTAAAAGTGTTCTTGGTTTGTATTAATACTTGAATTTACTTCAAAGTCACTGCAAGAACATTCATAACCTGCGCAGCAAACGTTTCCGTGGGGTTTGGAAGCAAAGAAAGACCGAGGAACGGGATTTTCGGTGTCTTGTCCGCGCGGAAAATGGAGCGAGAGCCAAAAAAAAAAAAGAAAAGAAAAGAAAAGAAAAGAAAAGAAAAGAAAGAAAGAAAGAAGGAAAGATGGGGGCGGGGGAGGGGAAGGAAGGAAACGCTTGCAGACAAACCCCTGGATTTTGAAAACCTCCGTTCGCCAGCGAACGGGGCTCGTGATTGGCTGGGCTGGTCCAATATTATTGACATGTGTCGATCTAAGGTATTTTAATACCTTTCAGTGCCAGACAAAAGGAGAAGACGCGCTCGAAGCTTGTTTACAAAACCGTCTTTGACTTTTCTCGCTAAACGAAGATTTAGTCATCACCTTCGACAGTACGGTAGAAATCCTGTAGTGCAATGCCGATGCTTTGGTTTTTCGAAGCCCGCACATTATTGCAGAGGCAAGCGCGACACAATTTGCGGCTGTTCCTTTAATTTTGACCACTTTCTTGAATGCCACATGCGCCAAGGACAAGATAATAAATCACGGGACAGAAAATTCGCACTACTGAGTGGGAAAACCTAGTGATTTCGTCTGGCTTGTTACATAGCAGCATGTTATCGTAGGTACTCTGACATTTCAACAGAAGCCTTTTTATTGACAGCATTTAGAACCTCTGGGTACAATTCTGAATGATTTGTTATGCGGCATGCCAGTTTTTGTCGCATATTTGCCTTACCAAAAATTTAGTCGTCTCGTCGCGGAGAATTCTTACGAGGACATTTTATGAACAACTTTGAATTGGAGGCCGCCTAGGGGAAGATTATCTTTATTCAGATACTGGTCAAGATTATCGTTTCTTTTTTTCATCTTAGATGTTTGAAGCCTCTCCTGCCCAAATTGGAAAGTTTGCCGAGAAGACTTTCCGTTGTTTGTTTTTGCTACAGGCGATAACACTCGAACCGATTTGCGGATCTGGCGTTTCCAGCAAACGCTTCTTTACTGGAGTTGCCTTTGTGGCAGTTGACTTGCTAATTTTACCTTGTATCGATTCCTGGACGAATGAATGCAGTGATCCAAGATTTCGAATCTTGCGAGCACAAGGATTACAGACACGACTTGTACAGTTCTGACATTTTAACTTTCTGGCAGATTTGTGCTAAAACTTCACCCTTGCAGTCCTTCCTTTTAGACGGATTGAGTAGAAATATAGCTTGATTATAAATTACTAAATTTAATTCATCGAGATTTCTCTGTTCCCACCGTGCGCTCGTTGTTTCAGGCAGTATTTTGACAAGTTAGTTTGGTTCAAAGTTCACTTCCGCTACGGAAGGCCGAAGATTTTATTGGTAAATTTATGACAGCCGATCGCAGCAAGACATCTCAGTGTGTTCGTAGGCGGTTTTCAAAATTCAGGGGTTTGTCTGCAAGCGTTTCCTTCCTTCCTTCCTTTCCCTCCCCCTCCCCCTTCTTTTACTCGCTCCATTTTTCGCGCTGTAATTCTTTGCTCCCAAACCCCACAGAAACGCTTGCTACGCAGAGAGAGGGCCTTTTGCAACTGATTGGCAAATTCCTCGGCTTGATGATTCAGCAAAATACTGCAATAATCACTTCAGGAGTTAACTAGTCAACACGCATTTCTTGCGTAATATTTGCTGGTTCCTGACGTTTTTCCCTCCAAAACCCCGCTCATATTGATAGTCACTACACCACTTTTTAACCATCTTGTCATTGTATTGATTATTTCACAGACAGCGCATCCAACTTGGAAGACGCTAATTTCGTCTCGACTTCCTTTCAGCAGCTTCTAATAAAGTTAATATTTTAACATTCTCATTTCGACTTATGTGCGAACTAATCATCATTCATAGCTATCTTCATTTTTTATAATGTCGGTTTCTCGTAATAATAATAATAACAATAAATATAATAATAATAATAGTAATAATAGTAATAATAATAGCAATAATAGTAATAATAATCAACCTTTAACTGGCGTTTAATTCAGAGGAGGAGGGAAGCGTAAGGGAAGTATTACCGAGTCTGCGGTGTAGAACTGTTAGAATGCTGCGAGAACTCGATCTAAACGCGTCTTCGATTTAACAGGCTTCCCCTTCCTTCCCACGTGTTACCGTAGAGTGTACTGGCTCGCTTAGCCTGTTAATTTTCAATTAATGGAAGTGATTGTCTGCCTGCCGGACAGACGAGTCTGGACGTGTGTCTTCACAACGTACGTTTTAAAAATTATGGGGTCTGAGTTTTCGATATAATCAACGGTCTGAGTTTTTCAAGATAAGCTGCGAGATAAGCTAAGCTAAGCTAAGCTAAGCTAAGCTAAGCTAAGCTAAGCTAAGCTAAGCTAAGCTAAGCTAAGCTAAGCTAAGCTAAGCTGAGATGAGCTAAGCTAAGCTATGTTAAGCTAAGCTAAGCTAAGCTAAGCTATGCTATGCTAAGCTAAGCTAAGCTAAGCTGAGCTGAGCTGAGCTGAACTAAGCTAAGCTAAGATAAGATAAGATAAGATAAGATAAGATAAGATAAGATAAGATAAGATAAGATAAGATAAGATAAGATAAGATAAGATAAGATAAGAACTTTATTAACGTGTCGAAGTCACTAGCATACAATGTATACTACTTGGGGACACCTAACTACGATTACTTATCTAATAATTAATAAAATATGAAATACATGTACGTTTGTAAGTATTTTAAAATATATATAAAACAAACAATGACCATGCAGTAAGATCAAGTGTTAGCTCAAAACAGTCTCTACAAGTACTTTTCAGCAGGCTTGTGAACTCAACCAATTTGATGCTCTTTTTGAAAGTGTGCAATGATTCAGAAGATCGAATGGACTTGTCGAGTTTGAACCAAATGACATGGCCTAAATAAGTCAGGCTATGTTTGCCATGAGCAACAGTCCGAAATCTGGGTAAGGTGAAATCAGAATTTCTGAGGTGATACTGAGAATTGGTAACAACAAATAACTCCGCAATGTAAGGTGCCAGACCGTTTTTGACTTTGTACATTATGATTGCAATGGCTTGCAATCGTCGCGTATCAAGTGTTGGTAGTTTCGCTCTTTGCAAGAGTTCCTCATACGTCGATTTAATGTCACAGTAAACAGCTCGTGGTGCTCATTCCTGAATTCGTTCTAGTTTTCTGGCGTTAGAAGAACGATAAAAATACCAGACAGCCTGAGAGTATGTGAGATGAGGTAGTATAGCAAATTTGACAATGTGTCATAGCTGATATCGGAATGAGGCTACGTAATCTCAGAAGAACACTAGTTTGACAGGAGGCTTTTTCTACAAACATTGCTTACAAGACTCGAGAATGATAGTTGATTGTCTAGGGTAACCCCTAAGAGCGTTATGTCTGGTTTCTGATCAATTACAGTGTCATTAATGGCAATGTGTGAATCCTTATGACAGTTCCTCAGGCCCAGACTCATCACCTGATACTTTGAAAAATTTCCTTGCAAGAAGTTGTTGTTGTACCACTCAGAGATGTTTTTCCTTCCTCAGTTAAAATTTCTTTCCGCTTCGTTAGTTGTCTTTGTCACTGAAAACAGCTGGTGGCCATCCGCTTACATAGTTTTCATCAGTGGAGAGGTATAGATTCCTGGGGACATCCTCTCGTGGTAGCGTACCAATCCCTTGTTGTTTCTTGACTGATCCTAACCCTGTTTTTCCTATTTGTGAAATATTATCGCACCATGGCTATTGAGTTGTTAGAGAAACCGTATGCTCTCAGTTTGTTGATGAGTAGGGAGGTTTCACACCTCTGATTCTTTCGATATGCGGTCAAGTTGTTCCTTAACATAGGGTCAATAAATGATGTGAGCAGTTTCCTCAGTAACTGCTCAAAGACCTTTCCTATCACTGTTAGTACTGTAACAAGCCTATAGTTCTTGATGTCTTTTTTATTGCCTTTCTTAAACACTGGTACCCAATCACCTTTCTTCCATTGCAGTGGCCAATCGCAAGATTGAATGCAGCAGTTGTATAAGTCAGCCAAGGGATGAGAAAGCTTCCTGCTCGCTATCTTTGAGATCTTAGGTGGTATTAAGTCGTGACCTGTGCTCTTTGGTAGAATCCAAGTTAGACAACGCAACCGCAATCTCCTTCGGCTTAAGGGCTTGGAATTTAAATTGTGAGGAGTCGCCGGCAGGTCGACAACTGCAGCTTTGGTTTATCGTATGCACACTCTCATGATGATACAGTTGGTCGTCAGACATACCTAATAAGCGAGTGTCACCAATGTCATTAGCCACTGAAGAGAAATATTTGGCAAAGTGCTCCTGTCAAGATTCTGAGTTATCGAGACACCCGACGGTCTGAGTTTTTCAAGGTCTGAGGTCGAGACACCCGGCAAGCAACTCCCGTAATGCCAAGGAAACGCACTCAGCAACACGCGAATAAAATAACAAAGAGCAAAAAAGGTAGGGCAGGGTAACTAATTTTGGATTAACAGCAAGACAGAGCGATTTTAAAACAAACAATAACTTACCTTGAACAGGTACATCTAATTATCCATTAAAAGTTCTTCAATTTTTTGTACAAAACAGGTAAAACTAGCTGTGTATTCTGATTTGCCTGTCAAAGGGGACAGGATATCAGCTACGTGAGCTGACAACTCGTAAGCGAAGTTGTTAACACAAGATACAACAGGTCTTAATGGTATGTTTGGCTTGTGAATCTTAACTGATATCCTGTCCCCTTTGATAAACTTACTGCATGGGTCACCCCGGCCCCAACGGCCATTTTATCAAATTTGACCTATACGGAGAATCTAGAAAAGATGCATGCGATTTATTATTTTGCCGAACATTTAAAACGACACACTGAATGAACGAATGCTTCAAATTATTTCATTTTAAGCAAAAGCTAACGTTGCCTGTGTTTCAATGAGCTTAAAAATAGAAACAGAACGGAGGGCTCTGCCCGGTACTCGTTTGAGTCAAATTTGAAGAAGACGCTCTTCACCGAGTGCGATTCACTGTACCCCAAGTTCTAGGCTGATTTACAAAAATTCAGTTGTTTGATCGTGTCCTTGGCTGCTTGTCGTACACTTCTGATCCTCCAGCAGTAAAGAATCGGGTTTAGAGACGAATTAAGGTAGGTAAGAGTTGAAGGAATATCGACAGCGACTTGAAACTTGCCTCTAGATATTCGGGTATAAGTTGTGAGAATAAACATTACGAGAAACGGAATGTAGCAGATAGCTAAAGTCAGCTGCACCCATACTGCGCTAGAAACTGTCCTCTTGTATCGTGCCATATTCAGAAGCACTTGCCTTCCGTCAGGTTGTCCAGGGGGTACTGCGTGTACTCGAAGCTGACGTTGTCGAAGCTTGATATAAATCTTTACATAGGAGAAGACGGAGGTTGTAAGGGAAAGTATTATAAGGGCACAGAATACGGTAAACGCAATTTCAATTTTCCAAAGGTATATCGATGCATATGTTATACCAATGATCCAAAAGCAAGTGATAGCTGCACGAACTCGTGGTAATGTTACAACGTGTCTGTATCTGAGTCCGGAAAACAAAGCTTGAAGTCTATCCACGCTTATTGCGGTGGATGTCAAGACTGATACGCCACATAAAAGAAGACTTGAAGTGATATTTAGTTTATTTATATAAAGTAAAGCTTTACTGCTCATCCCAGTTGCAGCATAAGAGAAAAACGAAACGGTGAAAAGTGGTTGTGAAATAATTCCAACACAGAGATCGGTGATTGCCAGACATCGAAACAAAAGCTTTGTCGGTGGATGAAGAGAAGTCTCTTTATGAAGAGCAACAAGAATCAGAGCATTGTCCAGTGATGCAGTGATAGACAGAAAAATATTCAAGGCTGCAAGAAATTCAGATACTCTCATTAGCATGTTAGTATGCTTGTTTGGTTCAGGTCCCTTTTGATATTTCCGTCTACAGCCAAGTTCGCCGTGGCTCGTACGTCGAAACTATCTTTCTTTCTTTTTTTTTGTTCAATTTTGAGACCGAGTGTTTTGCACAGTGAAGGGAATATGAGATGTAAGCTGACAGCTTGTTTCTGCAGAAATACAAACTGACACACATCTACGGTATTCTATTATCCAGCTGCAGCGAATACCGTCCAAATGACAGTACAACTATACAGCGATGTTGTACAGTTATTTGTACAGCAGAAACCTGTTTGCCGTACAGGTTGGCGCGCCCACGCAGAACTGTCACACTCTCCCTCTTTCATTGATAAATTTATCGACTTTATGTCACCTTACTTTATGTTTATTCACTTTATGTTATGTTAAATTTATTGACCTTTGTGTTACCCATACCATGATTTTAATCAGCAGTTAAGTAATAAATCTCTTATTAGGTATTTTGGTGTGTAGTATCGCTCTATATTTTTTCTCGTTGTTTCTATTTGGCTCACCCCACGGGCTCGTCAAAATCCGGCGCAACTCGTAAAAATATGTAGCCACACTACACACCAAAACATCTAATAAGATATATGTATTTTTCACAGTTCTGTCTAATTTAAACAATACTGACATTCACCTGGCATAATTACCAAAACTTCACCTGTATAGCAATCGGACGTCAACATGATTACTTATTCACATCACATCCTAACCTTTCATATTATTTAACTTTTTAAAGTTTTTCCGTGCGATTAGCGGGCGTTCATCGATTCTTGCTGATTACCTATGTAATGGGATATCATAGACCATAAACTGAGTCATCAAAAACTAACCAACTCTCAAACTTGTGTTAAGACATGGCTCCGGGCCTAAGGTATGGGTCGCACTTGGGAAATCTTTGCCAGAATCTGTTTACTTTGCGGTGGAAATCTGTTATCGCCGGCCTTTGCCTAGTGCGACCGCTGGTTTTCTGCTTTGGCAACAACTTTGCGAATCGGCAAAACATCAAAGACGCCGTATTGTTTGTGCGGGGCAGGCAGATTTTCGAAAAGTCGGGCCAAACAATGGGAATCACAGCGGTAATTGTCAACACTTGTCAACGTAACATGAAAAACGATATGCGCGGGAAGTTCAGTTCTAGTTCGCGGTCTTTCATCACGAGCGGACGTGGCTATTATTATAATCCCACACAATTTCAAGGTTTTCAAGGTTTTTACGGCTATAGCATGGAATATCCGCAGTATGCTCCCGTCTACCATGATATGACTGGAAGGGGAACGCAACGGAGCACTTCACATGCGAGTATTGCGCAGGAAAACACTCTACCGGCCAGGTCCATGCAAGCAAGCGCTTCACAAGTGTCGTCGTCTTCATCTTCCTAATCGTCTCCTGATCCTGAACCCGCAGATACTGGAAAACGATCTTATGAAAGATGGTCAGATGACGAAGAAAAAATGCTATCAACCTGTGGGCCGAGAATTTGGATCGCGTCAGAAGCAGTCAAGCCCGCAAAGCTTGGGATGACATTGCCAAGCAAATAAATTTGAAATCTGGTACTGACAATTATCTCCCACTAGTGCGACCCTCCGTTTCTGTCTAAAAGTTTTCCTTTCCGGTTGCGGTTTCAAATTTTTGTGGTTTTTTAGCCGGCAAAGATGAAAACTTTTCCCAAGTGCGACCCGCACCCAATTTGCATAAAATCTAAAAACAACCATAACTTTTCAACTTTTTACTTTCAATGCCGTCAGACTTGACAGCAATATGAAAGATATAAGTGCTAGATAACTAGGTGGGAAAGGGAAATGGAGTGCTTGCATTTTGCAGTGAGTCGGATTTTTGTGATTAATTCTGTATCTGTACCCATAACTTTGATGTTACTTCATGTCTGATAACAGTTTATAGCTTTTCAGTCTAAATGGTAATATATCGGCATTATACGGTTAAAGTGCCACTGAAACGAAATTTTCGTATTCTGTTTTATTATCATAATCTATAGTTTCAAACGTGCTTAAAGTAATGGTGAACTTTATTTCTGTCAAATCCTAACGGAAAGTGGTTTTTTTAGCTGTTGAAATCGACTTTTTGGAGCAAAACTGTGTCCGGGCTCTGGAACCGAGTTTAAGGACGTTGTGACGTCACTGGTTGTATTAACGCAAGAAGCGCTATAGATTCTCTCTTGTTTTCACTTGATTTATTCAAGTCTATTTTTCATATTGTCAATACCTACTAGTTTTCTACCTTTTAATTTGTGTCCAGCCTTGACAGGAAATACACATCATAAACGTTGGAGGGCGCCAGAGAGTGTAGATTCACTAAAATATATGCTACAGATTAGAACAGCTCAGTATACTTTTCGAACATCTTGAGTACTCGATTGGAGATTTCGAAGACGAGTGTGGCAACTTTTATATCACGTCCTGAAGCCTAAACACGATATTTCGTCGTCTGTTTTCAGCCTGGTTCTGAAATTTGGATTCTCATGTTTATTTAAGGTCTATTAACAAGGTTCGAACATATCCTCGGCAACTTTACTGCATTAAAAGCCGTAAGCGCTCAGCCATCCGCACAATCACGAAGTTATTAACGGTCCACAAGCTTTGAGTCGAGTACTTCTTTGCACACAGAGGGCATCTTTTTATGATACTAATAAGTGAGAGTTCTTGTGGTAGACAAAATGTATCTTTGAAAAATTGTGATCCGCAGCAGGGTTTGCTTTATCGCCGCATACGTATCAGTGTAAACAAAGCGGGAATTTCGCTTCTCTTTTACACGTATCTCCCAATTGCAATATTTCACGGCCGATGGATTACTTTGAGTTCTTTAGCACATACTTATGTCTATGATCTTCATTTAATAGTATCTAAGTTCAAAACAATTCGTTAAAACGTCACTAGTTTACACTCCTTTCGAAGGTCACGTATTAAACAGAATTTGAACGGCTAATTTGCATATATGACTTTCGCCGCTGACATTGTCACGCTTTCTCTCGTTTCCTGAAAACATTCATGTACGGTCATGGCAGCTTAGTTTACCTTTATAGTTTAAATTCGCTCCCTCATATAAAAGAAGAGGGTTTCTTAAATTGTTGCTGTCGTGATAACTTGTAGGATGCCGCAGATGCAACTAGACTAAAGGTCACTGTGGCACAATCTCGTCCGCTGTGAAACTCACAAAGCGTCCGGTTTCCTCCAAGCGAAGCGACTCGAAAACTCGAAGCGTTGTTGCTCCTATTCGTGCAGCAGCAGTCCGGATAATATTTTCACAAGCCGCTTTCTCTTGTTTTCATGTCTTTTTTACTTTATGAGTGTAGATATTGTTTAATTGAGTGCTGGCCATTTCACCAAAAGTCCCGATCATTTTGCGATTTAAGAACTCCCACTCGTTTGCTTGCTTACATAAAATATCCTGCAAATATCCAATTAAATAGACTGGAAAGCCCCAGGATCGACTCTCGACCTCTTCATGTCTAAGGCTACTGTTATTATCTGCTTTACAGCTCTGAGATGTCCTTAAGATGTTTTTTGGGGGGGCTTCGAACAGTGATCTGTTCTCCCATAATCACTCTAAATTTTCAGCGCGGCATGAGAGTAATACAACCAGTGACGTCACTAGGCTGTTTTGGCCGCGCCAAAATGGCCGCCAATTTTGGGCTTAACCAGCCAACTTCGAACGGCTGAAAAAGTAGTTTTCGCTTACCGTATGCGAAAAAAAAAAAATTGCAGCGTTTCCAAGTAAGGTTGAAACTTTATTACTAAACAAAAATCTCACATACAAAAATTTCGTTTCAGTGGCACTTTAATGGTTATTATTAAAGATTCGCACAGCTATTGATGATATTGAAGCTGGTTTCGTCATTGGCTCCGGGCAACAACAAGTTGCCTAGGGAGGCCAAGAAACACCCCTTGTTTGCTTTTTCTCTTCTTTCTACATCTCCAGCACCTTTCTAAGAATTCTTGCCGACCCCAACAATGCACATCTCTGGATCAGTCCAACAGGAATGCCCACCTCAATGGCTCTCAGATTGTCCTTCAATCTCAGTGGTATTGATCCCAATGCTCCCACTACCGCTGGAATAACCTTTGTCCTCACACCCCACATTTTTCGAACTTCTCTTGCTAGATCTTGATACTTTTCAACTTTTTCATCTTCCTTCTCTCTCACCCCATTATCCTCTGGAATTGCTACATCTATAATCTGACAGCTCTTGTCTCTCTTGTCAATGATCACCAAATCCGGTCTCCTAGCCCCTATTTCATGGTCTGTTCGCACACTGAAGTCCCATAGAAGTTTGCAATCCTCATTTTCAAGCACACTGTCTGGAACATGGTCATACCATCTCTCCTTCCGTTCAAACCCGCATTTTCCTGACAGGTCCCAATGGATTGCTCTAGCCACGTTATCATGTCTCCTTTTGTATTCTTTTTGTGCCAGTTTCGAGCACGAACTTACAATATGGCTAATGGTCTCGTTACCCTGCTTACAGATCCTAAATTTCGGGTCATTCTGTGACTTGTCAACCATCGTTTTAATATAGTTTGTTCGTATTGCTTGATCTTGTGCAGCAATGATAAGAGCTTCTGTTTCTCTCTTGAGCTTTCCTTCTTTTAACCAGGTCCATGTTTCCTCACTTCTTTGTTCTTCACCCTGTCTTGCAAACTGTCCATATAACAGCTTTTCTTTCCAGTCTTGAATATTTTAAGTTCTTCTCCTCGCTTTAAAGTTGGCAGCTGTTTCTCTATTCTCATCCCCATCCCCCCTGACGGCTTTTAACAGTTCTTCCTCGCTTGTTTGGACATAACATTCTAGCAATACCTTTGCTTGATTGACACAATCCTCTACGGATATCAAACCTCTCCCTCTGTCCTTCCTCGGCACATAAAGTCGTGCCACGCAGTCCCGTGGATGGAACCCTCCATTCATGGTTAGCAATTTTCTTGTTCTGCGATCTAGGTCCCGAAGTTCTTGTTTCCTCCATTCAAGTATTCCTCCTGCATATCTAACGAGTGACACTGCCCAGGTGTTTATGGCTTGTATCAAGTTTCCACCGTTCAACTTCGAGGGGGCAACTTCTTTAACGCGTCGTAAGTATTCTTTCCTGATTTTGTCCTTCATTTGGTCATGAAGCATGTCGCTGGCCTCAAGCACTCCTAGATACTTGTACCCTTCGCTTTCTTCCATTGCTCTTATTGTAGTGTCATCTGGTAGTGTTATGCCTTCTGTCTGTGCCAGTTTGCCACGTTTTATGACCAAGACAGCACACTTCTCAATGCCAAATTTCATACCGATGTCATTGCTGAATATTCTCACTGATTGTATCAGTGAGTCCAGTTGGCACTCACTTCTGGCGTAAAGCTTTAGATCATCCATAAAGAGAAGGTGATTGACCTTTGTCTTGTTGGCATATGTGTATCCCGCTTCGCACTTTCTTCTTCTTATTATTATTATTATTATTATTTAGTTTTTATTTTATTTTATTTTATTTTATTTTTTTTTCGTTACGGTTGGTTAACAGCAATCTGAGAAATTAATAACTTTACTCTAAATTAAACATTTTAAAAGGTCTTAGGACCATTCCGGGACGGGAAAAAAATATTACTATTTACTCCTAACAGGTCATTTTTTTTTTTTTTTGTCCCATTTTTACGGCCAACGGTTAATCCCAATAGGACCCTTTTATAAGGTCGCAAAGTAATAGGATAATTTAGTCAATCACGTGCGGAGGGAAAATGAAAATGACATTTTAAAAGGTCTTAAGACCATTCCGGGACGGGAAAAAAATATTACTATTTACTCCTAACAGCTCATTTTTTTTTTTTTTTTTTTCTGTCCCATTTTCACGGCCAACGGTTAATCCCAATAGGACCCTTTTATAAGGTCGCAATGTAATAGGATAATTCAGTCAATCACGTGCGGAAGGAAAATGACGGTTAAAAACTACACGCTGTCCCCACCGAACTAAGATTTCAGATTTCAGATTTCAGATTTCAGATTTTTTATTAATTGACACTATTTACAGACATATTTCACTATTGCACACACTCACGCCTTCTGACACTATGACTAAGGTCATTGATTGTTAAGCTATCAACAAAACACCTAGATTATTACAAAAAGACTATGAGTACTATAGCAAACACCTAAGAAAGATATGAGACGTGCTCTCTGTTTACAGTTTACAGAGTCTACCTCAACCAGCTTAGCCGGAACGGCGGAAGAGGAAGCTTTTTCTGACCTTATGGAGGATAATTTTCTTCGTCAGTTTGTCAAAGGTCCAACGCATATTGCTGGAAACAAACTTGATCTGCTTCTATGTAACTTCTCCGAAGTCATAGACCATGTTTCTACAACTTCTCCTTTGCAAAATGAATTTCCCTCTGACCATTATTTGGTGGACTTTTTTGTCCGACTGAAATTCAAGCGATCAAAGCGTGTGCGCCGTAAAACGTAAGAGTACAAAAGGGCAGATTTTGACGATCTGCGAAGTCGCCTACAGCTGCTACCTTCTGACATGTCGCACTCCGACGATGTTGACATCTATTGGTCTCGGTGGAAAGATTTATTTCTAGCAGCAGTTGCTGAATGTGTCCCAATGAAGACCATTAGAGACACCAACTCTCCTCCTTGGATAGACAGGGAAGTTAAGTCTGCATTACGCAGAAAGTACCGTGCCCTGAGGAAATATCGTGAAAACAAAACCGTGGAACGGAAGCTAAAGCTTAGATCTTTAAGCAATGAAATCAAGAGACTTGTTCGACAAAAACATCGCGACTATCTCCTTAAAATTGAAGGCTCTTTAAAGGAAAACCCTAAACTATTCTGGAACCATCACAAAGCTATCCTATATCATCGACCGGGCTCGAATACTGAGATCACCTTGGACGGGAAATCAGCAAAAACTACAGCCGAAAAGGCTGAGCTTTTTAATGCTTATTTCTGCTCTGTGTTTACATCATCCAAGCAGGACAAAGCACGCAGTTTGCAACTGTATCCCATGAGAATAAATACGGAACTTTCTGAGATCACACTATCTTTCAACGAGGTGAGAGATTGCTTGTTTATTTTGGATCCGTCAAAAGCCACTGGCCCCGATGGAATTCCTGCGCGTATTCTTAAAGAGTGCAGTGAGCAGATCGCGCCAAGTCTTTGTTCCCTATTCAACCATTCTCTGCGCACTGGGCGGTTCCCATCAGAATGGAAGTCAGCTGATGTTACTCCGGTTCATAAAAAAGATCTTTTAGAGCCAGCTAAAAATTATAGACCAATCTCACTTTTACCAATTGTGAGTAAAGTTATGGAACGCTGCGTTTGTAATAGACTTTATTCCCATGTCTCGCAATCAATTACGTCCTTACAACACGGATTCATGCGTTTCCGTTCATGCTCTTCGCAGCTCTTATCCGTACTCCATTCAATTGGGGAGGCACTCGACAAAAGTAAACAGACGGATATTTTGTACCTTGATTTTGCCAAGGCCTTCGACACAGTTGATCACGTCATTCTTATTGAAAGCTGAAATGGTACGGTGTCACAGGTCAACTAATAGATTGGTTTTCTGACTACCAAAAGGACAGATCGCAGAGAGTTGTGATTGACGGCACCGCCTCTGAGCGTCTACCGGTCACTTCCGGTGTACCCCAGGGTAGTCTTGTCGGCCCACTCCTCTTTGTGATATTTATCAATGACCTCCCTGATATCATCCATGAGCAAACCAGCACCGCTCTGTATGCTGATGATACCAAGCTGCACCGTACCATTTTGTCAGTGAAGGACTGTGCTATTCTCCAGCAGGATCTGACAAGTTTAAACACCTGGAGCCACGAATCAAATATGAAGTTCAACGCCTCCAAATGCAAAGTGCTAACAATTACGCGAAAGAAAACACCTGTAAATCATGAATATCACCTTGGCGAGGTAAACATACAACGCGTTCAGGAAGAAAAAGACCTCGGTGTAACTATTACTAAAAATCTAACGTGGGACTCGCATGTAATGCGTATTGTACTCAAGGCTAATAGAATGCAGGGACTCTTAAAGAGAACTTGCCCACTTATGACCGACATCAAAGTAAGGCGGACACTTTATCTATCTCTCGTGAAGTCACAGCTTACTTATGCTACGGAAGTTTGGTCTCCTGCTAGTGTCAATTTGAGAACAATCTTAGAAAGAGTCCAGAGGCGGGCCACTCGCTGGATACTAAGAACTAGAATCGGCGAGATGTCCTACAAACAACGATTGCTGACTCTTCGCTTGTTACCACTAACATATGACAGGGAACTGAGAGATCTTTTATTTCTCTATAACTGTATTTCTGGATATACTGACCTAAAAATTGAACGATATGTTACTTTTACCACACATGACCGGTCCCGCTCTAAGAACCCCACCCTCGTACTAAAACCTGCTTACTGTAAAACCGCAACTTTTCAAGCTTCTTTTTTCAACAGAATTGTAAAACCCTGGAACACTATCTGTAATCTCGCTCCTCAAGACAAATTTTCTAGCCTAAGTTTATTCAAATATTTTTTGCGCGCCACTTATTTTACTTTACTGGACACTACCTATGATATTGACATGCCCTGCTCCTGGTTCCTCTTCCGTAACTGCCCTTGCCACCGCTCTTAATTTTCTGTGACTAATATTATCCGCATCTTGTTTTTAACTATTGTATTAATTGATTTAACTATAATTTTTAACTATAAGTAATTATTAGATTTCATTGTAATTTTTATCAAATTTAAGATTTTCTATCACCATTCTTACTAGCTTTTAGGGTTGCGCCTCGCATGGGTAACTTTATTTTCCCGTTCGCGCAATTCCTATTGGTCCTTTTCTTCTTTTAATTATATTGTAATTTTGTGACCAATAAAGTTGATAGACTAGTAATTATCACATGGTTTTGAGATAATCTAAGTCAGAGAAAGGAGCATTTAACTTATTTGTATCGAGGGTAGGTTTGGTTGAACGAGAAAAGATGTGAGAAATTCAACTGAAGGCGAGTGTTTCCACTTAGCTTGCAATACAGATCAATTCTAACACCCAGAAATGCACTTTTCCTGGTGGATCTTATAAACAAAATATTGACTGTTTAGTCCCTAGAGGCAATCTAGTCACTATTTTACTTACACGGGAAATGCAACAAAAGATACAATCTACTTCTTTTCTCGTATTTTGCAAGCGCTAAATAATCGACGATGTTGATACGTTCTCCTGAAGAAGAAACTGAAAGACAGGAACTCTCTGTTTGTATTCATCACAGTCGAAGATAAAGAAGAAGGATCACTGACCTTTGTGTTGGAGTTAATACAAAACCACTCTACGCCGTTTTCCTTTTATCTTCTGTAACAACTGAAATGAGTTGGAAAGTTATTTACTACATAACTATAGTGGGCAGCGCTTCAAGCTTTGTTTTGTCTCAAGTATCGATCTTCACATCACATCACATCTAACCCTAACCCTAACTTCAGGCCCTCTTATCTGAAATGAGATACAGACATGTTGTAACATTACCCCGAGTCCTTGCAGTTTTCGTTTGTTTTTGGTTGATTGGTATATCATGTGTATCGATATACCTTTAAAGTATCGCTTTGGCCTTAACTGTAGCCTTTCCCCTCATAATATTTTCTCTAAAAACTTCTGTCTTACCCTTTGCAAAGATTTATCGGAAGCTTCGACATCAACTTCAAGTGCCCGCTGTCCCACAAGGACAACTTAACGGAAGAAAAGTGCCTCTGAATATAGCATGATTCAAGAAGTAACTATTTTAGCGTATTGTGGGTGTAGTGAGTATCAGTTACCAGCTATACCGCTTTTATCGTTTTGCGGATTCTCGTAACTCTCCGTGACTACATATTTGAAGGTGCATGTAATATAGCTTTCTACGTCACGTTACTCTTATCAGCACCTAAATTCTTCCCTAAACCCGATTCTGTACCGTTGTAGATTGTATCTTTTGTCGTATTGTCCATATAAGATTACCCTTGGGGACAAAAATGTCTATATTTTTTTTTATAGGTTGATCTTGGTAAAGTGCTTTTCTGGGTATTGGAATCAGTTTTTATCATTTGGAGTTTAAATGAAGGACACCCACCTGAAAAGATTGATATTAGGTTATGAACTGTAACAAGCTAAGTTGGTTCAATTTACTGTGGCGTGTATTCCCATCAGTCTCAGACTTAGAAAAAGGAGAAAAAGGCCACTAATTTTTGAAACTAAATTCAATAACATATCTTACGGACTAAAATGTTGGAAAGCAAATATTTTTGAAGCCCAAAGGCAGGTGTTTCATGGAATTGGTAATAATTTTTTTTTTTCGTTCTTCCGATATTCATTTGCTCGTGACAATTGACTTTAACTCTTTACCTAAAGAAATAGTCATCGTTACAGAATGATCCTAATTGAACGCAAATATGTTTTACAGTAATAAAAAATATACATTTTTTTTTATTATTTTTTGAACAAAAAGGCACTGTTTAACTTTTACAAAAATGGTAATTAATTTCTAACATTGCTGTTTACCCTAGGGAAAATAAATTAACCATCAGCCGTAAAATGCCTAGGTATTATTCAACAGGCGTAAAAAACCACCACCTCATGAGGACCCTCCTGTAACTAAAGTAACACCAAATATATGGTTGCAGATCTGGAATCATACAAATCCAACTAACCAGAGCATACAAGCTCTCCATTTTCTATTCCTTCACTATTATCTTTCATACTGCCAGGTATGAGGGTGTTTAATTAAAACGCTGAAAACGTATGGTTGTTTTCGAATTTTATGTAAATAAAGCTCTGAAACATGCCTTACAGAACCTTAAGAGTTGTATATTATTATTATTACTTGTTTTTTTTTTTTATTTTTTTTATTTTTTTTATGACTCTGTTAATGGCTCACAACACCCCGGCCCGTAGAGGACCGTAAAGACTCCATCTACGGCCGCTTATCGCACTAAAAAAAAACTTTAAATGATATGGAAGTTTACGACGTGATGGGAATAAGTAATCACATCGACTTTTCATTGCTATTCAGGCGATGTTTTGATAATTTTGGCAGGTAAATGTCAGTATTGTATAAATAAGACACCCAAATTTCGGTGTCTTGTTATTGTCCCTAAGGGCAGTCTTAACATTAGGTGTCTTATTTATTTACCTTATCTTACCTAAATGTAAAAATACAAAGCTGTATATCAGTGTCAGTTTATATTTCTGCAAATACCAGCTGCTAGCCTCCATCCCACATTAAATTTTTCTATCGGACTCCCTCCGCCATGCAAAACATCCTCTCCAGGCTGAACAAAAAGTTGGTTTCGACGTACGAGACCCTACGAACGTTACAACAGACGCTAACCTTACACGGGACATAAACCAAACACGGAAACATGCTAATGAGTGTATTTAAATTTCTTTCAGCCTTGAACATATTCCTGTCCATTGTTGCATCATTGGGTAATGCTCTGATCCTTGTGTCTCTTCATAAAGATACTTCTCTTCATCCACCGACAAAACTTCTGTTTCGATGTTTGGCGGTAACTGATCTTTGCGTTGGAGTTATTATTCAACCACTTGGGGCCGTTCTCCGTTTGTTTACTACCGGAACATACTGGAAAAACACTTCCAACTTACACCGGCTGCATCGAGCTTTAAGTTTTACTTTATGTGTCGTAGCGGTCTTCACATCCAGCGCCATAAGCATGGACAGACTTCAAGCCCTGTTGTCTAGACTGAGATACAGACATGTTGTAACATTACCACGAGTTCGTACATTTATTATTTGCTCTTGGTTAATTGGTTTATCATGTGGATCGATGTTCTTTTGGAAAAGCAAAATTGCATTTACTGTAGCCTTCGTTCTTATAATAATTACTGTATCAACTTCTGTCTTTTCCTACACAAAGATTTATCGCAAGCTTCAGCAACATCAACTTCAGGCGCACACAGTCTTACAAGGACAATCTAACGAAAGACGAGTGCCTCTAAATATAGCACGTTACAGGAAGTCAGTTTCCAGCGTATTATGGTTGCAGTTGGCATTAGTTATCTGCTATATCCCGTTTATCGTTGTGGTTATGCTGATGACATATGGTCGAATGCCTGGAAAGAAATTTGAAATAATTTTCGACGTTACAGCAACTCTTACTTACTTAAAATCGTCTCTGAACCCGATTTTTTACTGTTGGAGGATCAGAGCTGTGCGACAAGCAGCCAAGGACACGATCAAGAAGTTTACCCGCTGGAAATCAGTCTAGATCTTGTGGTGAGCACGGAATACATTCAGTCAAGAGCGGCGGCCAGCTTCATCTGTGAAGAGAACAGGAGAGCGATAGTTTCTGAAAAAGTACGAAAAACGCTTAAAGCCGTCGTCCAGAAGTAATTTAGTACTTATCGAAAAGTGGCAAATTTTATATTTTAATTTTTTAAATTTACCTGGTAATTCAAAGGGGATGTAAATTATAATCTTCCTTAAGAAATGTTGCTCTTCGTCATTCGAAAGAAAAAAAAGTGGAGATTAATTTCACTCTTAAAATTAATTGTAGTAACAGGGAATTATTCACGATTACTCAACGCACAGTAACTGCTCTCTGTTATACTAAATTGCCGTCTATATTACACCTTGTTCCAATCAGTAAAACATCGTGTTGCTATGCACGGACTAAAGTAAACTTCAACTCAGCGCTTCAGTTATAGTATGTTATGATGAAATACGGACATACAAGGTAACTCATCCCCCCCCCCCCCCCACCGGGGTACAAAGGGGAGGATGGAATTCCTCCCCCCTCTTGGTTTTTTGTTCTCTTAAGGCAAAGCGAAATAAATTTACATCAGTTAGAGGGCCCTGAGCTTGCTCTAGAAGATGATACCATTTTTGTCGGTACCGACGTCCTATGACGTGAAATGAATTAATTAGTTTTTTTATAAACAAAACAAAAAAAAAAAACACAAATGAAAATAGATATACCTTGAAACTATCTCACATGTAGTTCTTTAATTGGAATTGTAAATTTGTAAAAATTGTAAGGACGATTGTTTAATATGGGGAAGTTAAGAATGATCAACTTCTTCTTCGGTTTAAACCAGTGAAGTGCAGGCGACAACCTGTGTAAACATTATACAGCTTCCTTTAATGGCCTGTCTTGTTTTATTTATTTTATTTTATTTTTATTTTATTTTTTATTATTTTTTTATTTTTTTATTTTTCCGTAGGCGATATTTCCGTATGAAGGGCAATGTAAAGTACTATTAAAGTATTGGGCAAAACAGACATGAAACAAATACGAACTCGACAGACGATGTTTTGTACTTTAACAATTTTTCTTAGGGCCTTTACGAAAATTCCTAATAAGAAAATGAGATATATTTTCGCGTTTGCCTTTTTCTTGTGCTTTTTTTTTATTTTATTGAAGAGAAGTACCTATTGATATCTAGTAAGTGACAAAGAGAGAATTTATAGAATTTGTTTCTTTTTCCCTTGCATTCTTGCGTCAAACTGCGCGCAATAACTGAGAATATCGGAAACAGAACTTCTGAACTTACCCTTCTCTTGAAGAACCTTGCAATTACTTTCGAGGTCAGTCCGCCCTGTAAATGAGCAGGATTGACTAGGATGATGTAAATATAATAGAGCATAAACATGCTTCGGTTGTGTTCTGTGCCACAATACGGTGGTCTTTGTCTTCAGAGTTATAGATAAAATTCATATATTAAGGATGTACTGTAGTTTTAATATCAGCCCTCCGCGTCAGATTGGAAAACTTACGTCATACTTCATTTTTTCGGATATACCAAGAAAAAAATGATCCAATGCAATAACTGATGTAAATTACTCTTGTGTTCTGTTCCTTATCAATCACTATGTTATCGTGAGACAAATGACAATACGTAATGCTGGATTAAAAAAAAAAAGTTTTGGATGTTAAATACAAGACATGATTTCATTTGTTATTTTCGATCTTGCCGTGTAATATTTTGTACTTGTTACACTCGATCCTTGGAATGTGCTGTATGCCATCTATTCACAGCCTGATGAATTATAATTAACATTTAGACAGGATTCGAATATTCTAGTGTTTGGTTCGAAAAAGCAAATATTTTGTTCTCCAGTAAAGATAATCACGCACTCTTTTGTTGTTCCCAAATTGGATTCTTTTCCTTTCCTCTTCAATCACTTCTTATAGTTGATAATACTAGTGGTAATGAAATCCTTCGAAGTCGTATATTGTGTTGTTTCTAAAAAATAATAAAAAAAAAAAATAAAAAAAACACTTAACTCCGTCATGTGTTAATCAGTAATACAATTTTTTTCGGATGGACCAGCATATACCATTGTACTCAGTGTTTTTGTTTTATATTTTACTAAATATTTAAAGGGTGTAGCAATGCCTCCACAGATAACAATTTTTAAGCAGTAACCACAAACATTAAGGTCTTGAGTCTTTTTTAAGATATCGATTCAAATACTAATTTGTGTTTCAGCAGCTAATTTAAGTTAGGTAGCCAGCTGTTCCTTACTACCACCATTAATGCTCCCGACCGATGAAATCAAACAAAACAAACACAACTTTTAATGGGAGAAAAAGAGCAGAGGACAAAGTGCACAAGTTCCCAATAGGAATTTTACAAAATAATAAGGGTCAGGTAGTTGGCAACGAGAGGACCTAAACAATAACAACATTATTAAGAAACAACAACCGGGCTGCAGAGGGGGTCTAATCCTCTCCCTGGGGTACTAATCCTTAGCCACTGAGAGGTCATTATCCTCTCCTTCCTTTCCAAGAGATGTTTTGATAATTATGCCACGTGAACGTCAGTATTGTTTGAATAAGAAAGCACTGTAAAAATGCAAAGCCATAGATTAGTGTCAGCTTTTATTTCTGCAAATACCAGCTGCTAGCTTCCCTCCGCCAAGGAAAACATTTTCTCCCCGCTGAACAAAAAGTTGGTTTCGACGTACGAGACCCTACGAACTTTACAACAGACGCTAACCTTACCATTAAGGGACAAACCAAACAAGCATATTAACATGCTAATGAGTGTATTTGATTTTCTTGCAGACTTAAACATATTTCTGTCCGTCTTTGCATCAGTGGGCAATGCTCTGATCCTTGTGTCTCTTCATAAAGATACTTCTCTTCATTCACCGACAAAACTTCTGTTTCGATGTTTGGCAGTAACTGATCTTTGCGTTGGAGTTATTATTCAACCACTTGGGGCCGTTCTCCGTTTGTTTACTACCGGAACGTACTGGAAAAACACTTCCAACTTACACCGGCTGCATCGAGCTTTAAGTTTTACTTTATGTGCCGTAGCGGTCTTCACATACAGCGCCATAAGCCTGGACAGACTTCAAGCCCTGTTGTCTAGACTGAGATACAGACATGTTGTAACATTACCACGAGTTCGTGCATTTATCATTTGTTTTGGTTAATTGGTTTATCTTTATTTATTTATTTATTTATTCATTTAGCATTTCTTTATACACGGTAAAAATCATCAGGTAATACTAATATTTAAAAATTAATACTAATAAACTACTAATAAACAGTCCATGCTAAATACTAATTAATAAAAATTGAAGTAGTAAATCCTAATTTAAATATTAAACTAATCCTGTTTTCCATGAATGCCGTGTCTAACTTTGCTTTTAAATTGATTAAAGGATTTTATCATCCTGAGATTGCAGGGTAGGCTGTTCCAGAGAGTTGCACCACTGTAACTAAAGCTATTTTTCATATCATGCGGATCGATATTCTTTTGGAAAAGGAAAATTGCCTTCGTTCTTATAATAATTTCTGTATCAACTTCTGTCTTTTCCTGCACAAAGATTTATCGCAAGCTTCAGCAACATCATCTTCAAGCGCACACAGTCTTACAAGGACAGCCTAACGAAAGACAAGTGCCTCTAAATATAGCACGCTACAATAAGTCAGTTTCCAGCGTATTATGGTTGCAGTTGGCATTAGTTATCTGCTATATCCCGTTTATCGTTGTAGTTATGCTGATGACATATGGCCGAATGCCTGGAAAGAAATTTGAAATAATTTTCGACGTTACAGCAACTGTTACATACTTAAAATCGTCTCTTAACCCGATTTTATACTGCTGGAGGATCAGAGCTGTGCGACAAGCAGCCAAAGGCACCATCAAAAAGTTAATCTGCTGTAAATCAGTCTAGATCTTATGGTGAACGTGGAATGCATTCAGTGAAGAGCGGCGGCCATCGTCATCTGTGGAACGGGAGAGCAATTGTATTTGAAAAAGTTAAAAAAAAAAAACGCACAGTAACTGCTCTCTGTTATACCAAATCGCCGTTCATATTAGACCTTGTTTCAATCAGTAAAACATCGTGTTGATATGCAAGGACTAAAGTAAACTTCAACTCAGCGCTACGATTATCATGATTGCATTTTACGATGAAATATCAACCAGGCTCGGTGCTACAGATCTGGTTTGGTTTATTGAATAGTATAGGAAATCGTATGAACGCGGGTGCATTTCATTATATATCAGCACGAGTGATGATTTTCAAGTTCTCAAAGTTGCATGAGCCGCAGGCGAGTGCAATTTGGAAACTTGAAAAACATCACGAGTGACCACATATTACGAAATTCACCAGAGCGATCATACGATTTTTTTCGTTATGATATACTCAACAAAATTAAAAAAAAAAAAAAAAAAAAAAAAAATCAAGAAAACGCGACCGACACGCTTGAATGGACATGCAACTCTGTAATGGCTTCCAAACTGCTCACATGTTTTATTTCAACTAATGAATTACAACCTTGTGACAGCTAAACCAAGCGCGAATTTTTTTTAGGAAAACGTTAGGAACTTTCTGGTCAAGTTTTTTTTTTTTCTTTTTTTAAATCAAGAGTATGAAAAATCAGTTAAGCGATGATAAGTTTGTAATTGTTCCGTAGTAGTTAGCACGAACAGACAGTTAATGCTGATCTGAGCTTTTGGGTGAACCGCACTGTCCTTGAATGACGTTAAACGTGACTTGACAGTCGTGAAAATTGTTTACAGTGAAAACATGATGGCTGCTTGCTTGCTGGATCTGTTCCGTACTGGTTGGAAAAGACCACATTGGAAATCCTAAGGAACTGTTTGATGTTGTTGTCTGTGAAGTTCTACTGATAATGTGTGATAGCTCTCGATGCTCCCTTTCACTTCCTTCATCGTAGTCGTTCAGCGACTTTTCATTTGCGTGGCCGGTCACCTGAATAATAGACTACCTCTCAACATTTGCTGCCCTCGGTTTCTTTACCACCGTCTTCTTTGTACTGTGATTACTTAGCCTCTTGCTGGATGTTTCCAAAAGCGTATTCTTGATGATATTCTTCATCATATGGTCGATGCTGTTAACGCCAAGCCGATGCTTCTTGTACCAAACTTCTGTTTTGGGATTGTCGATCACGGCAAGGTAAAACGGACCTTTATCTCGAAACTCTAGTGGACGTCGACTTAGATACTGCTTTAAAAATTGAACTGGACCTCTTGGACCACCAGTGGTGAACATTTTGGGCAAAACTGTGCGACGTTTTGTGTTAAGTTCTCCCTGTCTTCTCTTCGTTGGATGTTCTCTAAATGTAATGTACTCCGTGCCCCAGTCGTCTTCACAAAATGCGAAGTCTTCGACTTCCATTGAATGGTGTTCCTGACGTCCCCTCAGTCCAAAATGCTGAGTTAAAACCCACCACATCGTCTGAGGTGAAAGAACTCTTGAGGTGAACATCGTCTGAGGTGAAAGAACTCTGAGGTGAAAGAACTCTTGGACTGGAATCGCCGAGATATTTCGTCCTCCAAAATATTTCTTCTTCTTCGGCTGTCAGTGCACTTGCCGCGTGCGGCCTCTTCCCTTTTCCTTGCTGGCGAAGATTTATTACTTTTCCCTCGAGCACTAACTTGGACTGATAAAACTCACGGTCTCGTATAATTGAGTACTTAATGAAGAGTATTATCGTTTGTCTCTCGATGTAGTCACTTGAGATGTAGATCGCGACGTTTCGATGGCTTACTGCTAGTCTTCTTCAGGCGATAAGGTCGACTGATTGCACGGTATCATTTATATCACAAAGGTCGGCTGTGATTGGTGCATTTCGATCCTCCTATTGTTCCATTGTTCCGGCGAGTAGCTGTTCCCTCAGTGGTCCGCTGTTGTACCGTTCTCCTGTTGTGTTTCTTGATCGTGGGTATCCATGCTTCAGGAATTTCAATTCCACTATCCCTGTTGATGTTGTTAGGGTGAAGTCTTATGTGAATAGCTTCCTTGACCCTACGTGTGTACCAGTGAGGATCTCGATCAATAAACTTGACCTCATTCCAGATAGGATAGTGGCCGGTCTCGTGGGTGTGTTCAGAAACGGCGGAGGTCTGGGTACGGGCGAGTCGTATATCCCTGTCGTGTTCTTTGATCCTCTCCTGTATAGATCTCCCTGTTTCCCCGATGTAGACTTTGCCGCACTCACAGGGAATCCTGTAGACAACACCATCTTGTTTAGCCGGATTGACGGTGTCCTTTGGTCGCACTTAGTGTGACCGAAGGTCGAACTTAAAGACGGTGCGAATGCCTTGTTGTTCTAGGCAGCGGCGGAGAGACTCCGAAACTCCTTGGACATAAGGTAAAACGGCGGTGGATTTAAATTCCGCGACAGGCTCTCTTCTTGGGGTTGTTCGTGCCTTTGTGATCTTCTGTACAAAAGAGGAGGGATATCCGTTAGAAACAAGTACAGATGACAGATGTTTCTTCTCTCCAGCGATTACTGATGGTTTGGTGACGAGACGTTTAGCCCGGTCGTACAGACACTTCACAATACCGCGCTTTACTGACTGAGGGTGGTGTAAATCATACGCTAGGTACTGATCAGTATGTGTTGGTTTCCTGTAGACACTGGTGGTAAGGCGGCCATCAGGTTCTCTGTGAACTGACGTGTTGAGAAAGGCGATCTTGTTGTTGTTCTCGATCTCCATGGTGAAACGGATTGATGGTTGTTGACTGTTCAGGTGTTGCAGGAAGGCGTCAACTCTATCCCGATCCAGGATGGTGAAAGTATCATCTACGTAACGTTTCCAGATCTTAGGCTTGCAAGGTGCGGACTCTATTGCTTGTTCTTCAAATATCTCCATGTAGAGATTAGCAATAACCGCGGATACAGGGCTCCCCATGGCTGTGCCGTCTCGTTGTTCGTAAATCGATCCGTTGTACTGGAAGTACGTAGATCGCTTAGGCCACCACTTAGGCCAATTGTGTCGTGTGTCAACACCTTTGCATACGACCTGTCTGCTTTCTTGGCTAACGTATTATCTCCTCTTGCAGGTAACTCGAACTTCACAGTGAAGAACTCAACTGACTTCGCCTCCACCATCGCCAGTGATACCCACGATCAAGAAACACAACAACAGGAGAACGGTACAACAGCGGACCACTGAGGGAACAGCTACTCGCCGGAACAATGGAACAATAGGAGGATCGAAATGCACCAATCACAGCCGACCTTTGTGATATAAATGATACCGTGCAATCAGTCGACCTTATCGCCTGAAGAAGACTAGCAGTAAGCAGTCGAATTGCATCCACCACGATGAATAACAACAACCTTTTCCTCGACAATTGAGTACTTGTAGTGATGTTCTTTCAGATGACGGTCAAGCGCTGCCAGCATGGACTTCAAACTCTCCGGTTCGTACTGTAATCCATCTTTGGTACGTACTTCGGCGTAAAACACTTGTAACTTTTTATCGAGATCTTCGAGCTCGTACTCCTCCAGTTTAGGATTGAATTTTTTTCTTATTTGTCCATTTTTCCCAGACATTCGACCACGTTTGTGTGGTCGAATGTTTGGAGGACTCTATCCATCAAGTAATCCAGCAGACTTATGACTGCCCTAGGCTCATGGATTGAACTCGGCACCATAAGTTAAAAGCGGCAAGACTTTAAGGACTTAAAATAATAATAGTGATAAATAATACTAATAATAAAAGTTAAATAAACGTATACCTCATATTTTTGTCTTAAGAATAGTGACATCTTTACTCGAGGGTACATCTGTCCAAGTGATGTTGTCTTCAGTGGCCCATAAGCGAAATTCCAAAAAAAAAAAAAAAAAGAAAACAAAAATATTCTTGCTGTTATACCTGTTCATCATCTTTATGGTTGTTTTCTGTCCAGTCCATAGTTTTGCCTGTAAAAATCAGACAAATTCTTAATTTCGCAGCAAGGGTCGGAATTTCGATTTCGCTCATATTCTTATGGTAGATAGGCTAGGGTATGAAAAAACTACTGGATAGTTTTTTGGGGGGGCAAAATATCCTTTTATTTCAAAGAAATGTGCACATTGCCAAATTCCGTTAAAATCGTCATTTGACGCACCATTTTATTAAACAAGTTTGAGAGCCTCGCATGCAAAACCACATCATTCTTCCGTCTTTAAAACACTCAAATATTTTTGTGGAATGTTTAAATGTGTACTGGGTTGATTTTAGGGAATGTTGCGTTGTCTTTTTGGGTGAAAAATAATTAAATTTCGAAGACATGTATTTCATTCACTTAAAAGTACTTTGTGAATATAATTAATTTTCACCATGTGCGAAACCTTCAAATGGATTAAGCTTCTGGTAGTTGAATCGCAGAAGGATGATCTACAGATTCCTGTAAAAAGTTATTTGGGCAACTGATTGTGAGCGACGCGACAGCTTTTCAAAGTACGTCAACTGTCAACCTATTATTGGTGGAATACCATGAATCTATGACAAACTTTCGGCGCATATGATCACTACTGCATCTAAGTGAAAAACGGCGAGTCATTTGTAGGTAGTTGCTTGCTTTGCACTGCGCCAAAATACTACGTTTGATCGATTGCTGACCATTGTCGGCGCAGCACAATCTTACAGCCGTTATTTGTTCGTCACGCAATGCTGTCACGGCTTACGCTGCACATTTTGATCTATTTTTTTATAGAATACTCTCAGGATAAGAGAAAACAATTTATTTATTGTTTATCTGTTCATATATATAACAATATGTGTATACTTATATAATAGTATTTTATAGTGTACGTGGCCTTAGTCCAAATCACGTTTGTTTTACGTTCTGATGTTTGAGACAACAGCTGATAAAGCTAGTGGCTGTACTCACTATAATTAAAATAATAATAAAAAAAAATCGCCATACACAAATTGTACATCAATGAAGCGAGAACTAGGTGAAATAAAAATAGGAAATCACAACGTGTTTAATTCGTGAGAAAAACAGACTAAATTTAATTATTAATTACCTGAGTAAACAAACCCTGGCCATGCCATTTTATTTGGCGTATTTTGTTTGCTTACTGGCTAGCATTGGTATGTAGAGGACTGTTGTTCTTTAAAAGCTATATTTGTGGAGTTTGTGGCTATAACACGAAAGATCGAAAGCGTAAAACTGAAGTTGTTCCGTTGCTTTCGTACGATAAAGATATCAACAATCATAAGTTTACTAATAAATTAACCGAGTCGAGTTGATTTTATGCCGAGCGGTAAAGTTCACCAAGAGCGAAAGTTTGCGCACCATGTGACGATATGTCCTAACCACCGCACAAAACTTGGATTAGGGTGGAGCAGAAGGTTCAGCATTAGAGGGGGGGGGGAACCCCGTATAAAAGAGGGGGGCGCTCGCAGGAAATGTTGAAAAGAATCCCTGTTTTGTGGGCGTGGCTTGGAAGTTTTTTCCCCTCCCCTCGGAGGTACTGATTCTCCCGAGGACATGATTGATCATCGCACAACACAACACAACTTAAGCAGTCACGGTGAAATTAAAGCCTGAAGCAAAATTCAGGCCTTAATTTCACAACTGATTAAGTTGTGTGCATAACTGCGGTGATTAATCATATCTTGATCTCTTTCTCCGCAGTTCAAATATTTTATGGTTCATATATTCATTTGCACTAATTCTTACATAACACATAACACAGAACACATCTCAAGTCATATTTTTTTCGGCTCAATACCCTAAAAGGTACTGTAAAAGCTCCCCCTGTGCACCTTTGGACACCAAGCACACTAAGAGGTACCAAACCGCGTTTTTAACACCTAAACGTTGTGATGAGCAACCCCGTCATTTTAATATGGGAGTTTCCCCGCGGGGTCCAGCAGCAGGTGCAGGACTATGGAAGGAATTTCCGGCCATTGTAAAGGTAAAGGACCGTGTCTAAAAGGTGAAAGTGGGTTGGAAAAGAAGGAGTCAGAGATAATCTTACGCAAAATTGGTTCGTTCGTTTGGTTCGTACAAGTTGGGTCAGGTTACACACGCGTCATCCAGGACGCGCTAGCACTCTCCTCTCTCTCCCACACACTTTTTTTTTTGGCTAGTCTTTACAAAATCCTTCCCCAGCTCCAAGTTGTTATTGCTGAATCTCACGTTAACGCTTCAGGCCATAGTTTCGACATTTTGTTTCCATGCGGTGATCGGGCGACAGCGGACGCGTCAGAAAAACTGCGCGCCGGCGAGGGGCTTGCAAAGAATTGTCGTGTTAAAAATTAAAAAAAAAAAGCATACGTGGGAGAGGGAGGGGAGCGCGAGCGCGCATTGAATGACGCGTTTGGAATTAGGTAACAGTACGATCACGTTGCGAAAAGCGATCTGAAAAAAAAAAAAAAAAAAACTTTGCAAAAGAAACGTAAAATCTCCGACTGTCATAAAATTATTCGAAAACAAGTTCGGCCAAGTTGTTAAAAATCTTGCGAGTTCGTTTTAGCTGGTAGCTGTGAAATTTAGAGACCGGGAAAATTTTTGGAATACGTTCAAATGTCTGGAGTGGTTCACTTGGCTCCCTTGTCAATACAGTCCAAAATTATCAGTAAAATACTGTAAATAAAACCCCTAATGACTGGTTACCGCTATTAAGCTGCCGCTGCCACCATTTGGTCGTTCCTATAAGGGTACATACATACATACATACACGCATACACACATACATTTTATTTTTGTTTTCAAATTAAAATTACAATTATAACATGCTCGCGGATAGCTGAGCTAATCTAGGCGGGTCATGTTTACACGAATTATTAACATACAACTAGATACAACTAAATACAACTGAAGGCAACAAGAGAATTAAAGAGACTAAAATTGACAGCAATGACTAGAGACAACTAATAAACAGTTACGACGAGAGGCTGCAGGGTTTCTCTATTGTCTTTACCCCTATTAAGCGGCCACCCAAAATTTAAAAACTTTGTTTTGGAAAGGGCGATTGCAGCCGAAGAATCTGAAATTGAAGGTGACGAGTGATAATTCAAACACACTTCTATCATGATAGTCTTTAATTAACTCCATGTTCACTAAGAAATTTAATATATAGATTTAGGCCAGCCTAAAAGCGTAGTTCCTGGGCCGGGTTGTTCAGAGTCCGATTAAGTTCACCCAGGAAAAGGTAGAATTTTGAGGTTTTCTGTATATCGTTTGGCCTTCTGTTTTGAGCTTTAATAATCACCATACAAACAAAACAAAGCAGCAAAAAACATTTGTATAGCAGCAAAAGTTATAATTCCGTTAACTTTTAATCCTGGGTTAGCGTTAACCGGCTTCCGAAC
The DNA here is from genome assembly GCF_964199315.1 of Orbicella franksi. Classification (NCBI taxonomy): domain Eukaryota; kingdom Metazoa; phylum Cnidaria; class Anthozoa; order Scleractinia; family Merulinidae; genus Orbicella; species Orbicella franksi. The sequence continues at coordinate 8,723,795 of NC_138155.1, forward strand.
AATCCTGCCCTGTTTCCAACAAGTTAAGCTGACATGAGCCTGCGATCTAATCGAAAACTAGCACTTCGTCAGCGGTCAACTTAAAAAAAAAAATTGACTTCCATGCCCTGTAAACTTGATATGGTCACGTGATACTGGTCAGCGGATACCTTGTTTTGACAAGTGTCAATTGATCATAACATGGATGTCCAATATCAAAGAAGTACACGGGAAACCAAGGCTGCATGTCTCTGTCAACCTATTATTTGGAGTATGGCCGCCATGTTGCGCGACTCCGTCGTCGTCGCCGTCTTGTGTACGCACCCACGAGCAATACCGTTAGCCATGATAACCATGAGAAAATCAACTCATGGGTTTCCTTTTCTTTCCTATATGAGTATGGGGCTCCGCTTGGCGGCTTCGGGCCGCCGGAGCTCCGCTATAACCCAATAGTGAAAAAAAATATTCAAGGTACACCGATCTCAATTAAGCGGCCAACCCCTATAAGGCGGCCACCTCCCATTTTCCCAAGGGTAGCCCACTGTATTATATGTAATTTATGTAAACCAAAAATAATTGCACAGCGCGAAAAGACTTAGGTACGAGTTTAGCGTTACAGTATTACGCAGGGCATATAGGTAGCGGCGGTCCAGTAAAAGACAGGTGCATTGGTAAACTATTCATTCTTTTTATTTCCTAATTTAATCTCTTCCTAGTCAACACGATTGTGTGCTCCCTGTGGTTCCGAGCCTTACGGAGCCTTACGTATTAGGATAGAAATTGTCCTATCCCTACCCTCTAAAATGGGATGACAGCATTGCGTGACGAACAAACAAGGAACCGCTTCAAGCAAAGGATTCAAGCAGCAATATATCAAACGATGATCAAACGTAATATCTTGGTGTAGTGCAGACAAGCAACTATCTAGAAATGACTTAGCCGTTTTTTACTTAGATGCGGTGGTGATCATTTCTGTCAAAAGAGGGTCATAGATTCATGGTATTAAGCCTTTAAATAAGTTGACAATTGGCGATGTACATCGGACGTTGTGTAAACAAAAGCAAACTTCTGCTTTATGTGCGACGATTGGTGACAGAAACACGTCAAATCGGCTTGTGGACCTGCCTTTTACAGCAAATAAAGTTAGAAAATTCTGAAATTATCAGCTCTGTGTCTATTTCAACTTAATATAGCTCAAGACATGTGGCGCGTGCTAAAATATATGTATAACACGTAAATTGAAATTTGACGACGGATGATCAAATATCTGCATTTTTAACGTACTTTAAAAAGCTCTCTCGCGTCGCTCACAATCATTTGCTCAAATGAATTTTTACAGAAATCTGTAGACCATCCTTCTGCGATTCAACCACCAGAAGCTTAATCCTTTTGAAGGTTTCGCACGTGGTAAAAATCAATTATTTTTACGAAGTACTTTTAAGTGAATGAAATACATGTCTTCGAAATTTAATTATTTTTCACCCAAAAAGACAACGCAACATTCCCTAAAATCAACCCAGTACACAATTAAACATTGCAGTGTTTTAAAGACGGAAGAATGATTTGGTTTTGGATGCGAGGCAAACTTGTTTAATAAAATGGTGCGTCAAACGACGATTTTAGCAGAATTTGTTAATTTCCATATTTGTTTGAAATAAAAGGATATTTTGCCAAAAAACCGATCTAGTAGTTTTTGTCATGCCCCAGCCTATTTACCGTAAAAATATGAGCGAAATCGAAGTTTCGACCCCTGCCGAGTTATTTTCCATATTTATGGACAGGGACTCTTAAAACATTCGTACAATTTCGCAAAATTCAGCCTAGATATTCCTTTATAAAATAACTGAGATACTATGCAGGCTCCAATTGGTCAATCGAGTTGATAAACCTAAGTTCTATTGTACCGGTAAACCACGGTTCCCTCTCTAAGCGGGAACTAGAGAACTCGCAACTCTACTGATAACTAATGTAATAGCAGTGTAACTAACCTTTATTTCATTTGCAAAACTTTGGAAAATTATTATTAAACACTGTGTTGAATCGCTTTACCAAGCGCGTGAAGTTTGGACTTCTTGCACACCTTTAGTACCGCCTTTTACTTTCGTGATGATTGATTCTACCTACGAATCCTTGCATTTCCCCGTCAGAATACTTTTCAGTTAATTAATATACGTTTTGCTTTCACTGATAACCTTCTCCTTTCCTTTCTTGAAACCTTTTCGGCGTACGTCAAATGTTTTCGTCGCTTTGCTCTGCGTATTTCTTGTTCGACGTGGAGTCCGTGCCTTCCGGCATTCTTTCGGTCGCTGTGATTGGTTTGTCGTGTAAATGTCATGAATTTGATGAGAAAAAGCAATTTCACGATCACGAAAGTATAACAACTTTTCCTCTCATTGACAGTATTTTTTTTTTAAAGTTATTTCATAAAAGCGTTAGACCACTCTTTCTATAGGTTTACTAGTCCAATAACCACTTGGGATAATACGAGAACATATCCGAAAAGCTTGTAAATCACTCGTGTACAAAGTAACGGCTCGTGATTTCCAAGCTTTTCTTGTGCTCTCCCAACATTCTGCGTTGTTTATAGCGCCAGTAAAGCCATAGAAAGGGTGGTTTATTTCTTAAATAAAATATATTCTTAACTAAAATAAAAGTGTATTTACACAGATTTCTGTAAATGCATGGTCGCGTTTACTATCAATACATTAGTTTATAATGAAATTATAGTCAGGCGTGTGCCTTCACACGTCTTGTTGATGATTTAATCAGGCAACTGAGCACTTCAACGCCAGTCATGAATTCAAATGCTCTGAGAGTGGTGTTCGTTTCTATAGTTTCTAATTATCTTATTTTGATGGCGCCAGCATCTATAATAAATCGCAATTATTTCTAATATTTTTATGGTTCATTTTTAGTGCGAAGTCCGTGGGACGGCGTAGTATTAGGGTTAGAATAGTAGGAAAGGAGTTCAATTGAGCAAAATGCTAGTTCCTGATAGAAAACGTGGCTCTTGCTCAAGTCTCATTATTTGTTTCAGTTGGACACAATATGATGGCATACCGCGTGGCACTAAATGTTTGCAGGAGTACGTTTATTTTCGCGAGAGTCCGTTTATTTTTGCGAATCGGCGATTTTTGCATTTTGCGGAAAATATTTTTTTTCCGATTGTAAAAGACTGTGTTTTCGTATTTTCCGCCCAGTCTATATAATGTTATTTTTTATGCTGATTTGAGGCTGAAAATATTATGTGAATATTATTAGTTGAAGTAGCTTTGGAGGCAGACTGCAAGCAATAAAGCCTTACTGACACATAACTTAGGCAGCATCGAACATACGGCGAATGATCGATGTCTTAATGGATTATTTTTTGCTAGTTTTGCCGTTGAGAGAATCGAATAACTTTTTCAACCTACAAAGCTACATTCTTTGCAAGATATCAGCCTTGGGTTTATTCTTAAAATATTGGTACAATTTCGCAAAATTCAGCCTAGATATTCCTTTATAAAATAACTTAGGTACTATGCACGCTCGAATTGGTCAATAGAGTTTATAAACCTACGTTCTAATGTACCGATAAACCACGGTTCCCGATCTCTGGCTGCTCTAAGCGGGAACCAGGGAACTCGCAACTCTAGCGACATCAACTGTAATGGATAGTTTTGCCTTTCACTGGCTCAGATATCAATAACACGGATATCTTTTCATTCAACATATACATGGAAGTTTGCAAGGAGAAAAAAAGATCAGAAGTTGGTCGTCATTTGAAACTTTATCTTTTATTTTCCATGGCAAAAATTTTACGCTGACTCCGGTTACGCTTGAGATTAAAATTAAGGAAATTTTAAAACCTTTTTTTGGTGCTTTTTACGCTCTGTGAAGGTCGATGTTAGCTGGGCTTGAATGATCAATTTGGGTTGTCAAAAAAGTAGGGAAATATTTCTTTCTATCAGAAATTTTCAGTTTAAAGTCAATGCATTAATGCATAACACGATAAACGAATTTGGTTTCCATAAGCTCAACTTTCAGGCAATAGTTTTCATTTAGCAAAATACAGAGAAACACGAATTTCATATCATTTAGCATAGGTAAATAAATTCTGATTATAAATTTCGGAAGGAGCGTTTCTGTAACTAACCTTTATTCCATTCGTAAAACTTTGGAAAGTTATTGTTAAACATTGCGCTGAATCACTTCGCCAAGCGCATGACGTTTGGACTACTTGCACACTTTTCGTGCAGCACTTTACTTTCGTGATGGCCGATCCCACCTACGAATCCCTACATTTCCCCGTCAAAATACTTTTGAGTTAAATAATTTACTTTTTAATTCCACCGATAACTTTTCCGTCTCCTTTCTTGAAACTTTCAGCGTAGGTGAAATGTTTTCGTCGCTCTGCTCTACGAGTTTCGTGTCCGACGCGGAGTCTGTGCTTTCATTCTTTCAGTTGCTGTGATTGGTTTGTCGCATCATCTCATGAATTTGATGAGAAAAAGCAAGTTGATCACGGAAGTACAATAATTTTTCTCTCATTGGCAGACTTTTTCTATAGTTATTTCATAAAGGCGATAAAATACTCTGTCTATGGGTTTACCGGCACAATAAACCACTTGGCAAGTTGGGGGAACACTCGAAAAGCTTGTAAATCACTCGCCCCACGGCTCGTGATTTTCAAGCTTTTCTCGTGTTCTCCCGACATCCTGCGTGGTTTATTGCGCTAGTAAACCCGTAGAAAGAGTAGTGTATAGACAAATTCGGCTATCACACAAGTGACATTGAATTGGGTGTTTACATTGCGTGAAAACGGGGCTCCCTTAACATTTTCTTTATTATTGCAGCCGCTTGTATTTGTTGTGTTAATCATGTGCGTTATTGTCGTTGTTTATTCAATAAAGAATAGAAATGGTCAAAATCCTCGCGAAATTTTCCAAAAATTTGGCTCAACGAACATGGTCTTCGTGGCTCGAGCAAGGTGGAAAAAAGAATACAGGAGAGAAAAGCTATAAGTTCTTTCAGGAAGGGTATGTTTACGATGTTTACACGTGTCAACAGTTGGAGGATTTCCATGTCAAGGCACGTTGCTAAAGATCTCTAAGGAAAATTGAAGAGCCTCATTTTAGCCGTAATCTTCAGGAAGAGCGCTGGCAGGGCAGAAGCACGCTGTTCGTGTAATGGAGGAAGCGGTAGACATTGCAATCATGTATTTGCGTTTTTGTTCCAGTTGAATGATTATTCATGTGTTAAATATCAAAGACATCCTGAGTGATGCAATCTTTACAAGACTACCCCAGTCTTGGTATTTTTCGAGAGCAGTTTCTCTGTACATGTGTTAACGACACCTGATTTTCTTGTTGCAGTATCCAACTAAATCTGCATTTTTCTATCTAGATTAGGGAACAGAAATTGTAAATTATTTATGAATTCACCATGACTGTTAAATCCAGTGAAGAGTGTAATAAATTTGTCCTCTTTCTTTGAGCTGCACATTCGGAAAGGTAGGATACAGAAAAATTATGAAACCAGGGAATTCTAAGATGTTCATCTAATTAACTAAAGATTTCATCCTCAAGATGTTTGTGCCTTTCGAAAAATAATTTCATCGCCAGTCCTGGTCGAGACCAACGTGACACATTCTCCTTCAAATGCTGCCGAATCCGTTGCTTCATTTTCTTTTCTGCTTTGATTCATCTTTTCTGAAGCGTACCTCTTCACCGCTTGGTCCTTCTCCTGCTTATCTTTATCCCACAAAAAAAAAAAGAAAAAAAAAAGAAAAAAAAAAGGAACTGCATCGGCCTTCAATCGAGTTTTACTAGTGTAAGGATTAATAAAATCTTCTGATGACGTTGAAATATCGTGGATCTCTTTTCATTTTCACGATCCAAACAAAGAGGAGACTTTTAAAATTTAACGGAAACTCGTGAAACGACAGATCTTTTCGGTTAGCGGAGCTGTTCTGACAGTCTCCGGTGCAACAAAACCGCGGAATCGTGGCTTATTTTTCTCTAAATGACAATACGAACGTTCTTGTTTTGGTTGTTGTTGTGCCCAATTCAAGTCACGTGACACTCGCGCGTGAGTTAGCCGAATTTGTCTATTGCTTAAATAAAATATATTCTTCTATAAAAAAACAGTGTATTTACACAGATGTCTGTAAATGCATAGTCGTGTTTGCTATTAAAACATCAGTTTAATGAAATTATAACTAGATGTGTGCAGTCACAAGTCTTATTCATGGCACTTCAACGCCAGTAATGAATACAAATACTTTGGGACTGATGTTCATTTCTATAGTTTCTGAATATCTTATTTTGATGGCGCCTGCATGTATAATAAATCGAAATTATTTATAAACCCTAAAAGGAAACCATAGAAATCCTTCCTTAGTTTAAAAATATCATGAGAACCTGTTAATATTAAATAGATATTGCTGTTAGCATACATCTTTGCGCAGACTCTGCAGAGGATACATATCTAAACAAAGAGAAGAAACTCTGGCGCGTCGTTAATACCAGGTTTAATATATAGTTTTTTTAGGAAATGCATGTATCTTTTTATGGTTCATTTTTAGTGCGAGGTCCATGGGACGGACGAGTATTAAGGTTAGAATATTAGGAAAGGAGTTCAATTGAGCGAAATGCTAGTTTCTGATCGAAAATGTGGCTCCCAGATGTCAGTACTTGTGTGAGTTGAACACAACATGACGGCATACCGTGTGGCACTAAAATTTTGCGGGAGTACGTTTATTTTTGGAAGAGTACGTTTTATTTTTTGCGAATCGGCGATTTTTTTTTTAAAATTTTTGCGGAAACTAGTTTTTCCGATTGTAAAAGTGTGTGTTTTCTTTTTTTCTGCCCAGGGTGAATAATTAAGTTTTCTAACCCAAAAACCTACATTCTTTGCAAGATCTCAGCTTTGGGTTTATTCTTAAAATGTTGGTACAATTACGCAAAATTCAACCTCGACATTCTTTATAAAGAGTTGATAAGAGTTGCTAAACCTATGTTCTATTGTACCGGTAAACCACGGTTCCCGATCTAGGGCAGCTCTAAGCGGGAACTGGAGAACTTGCAACTCTAGCGATAACAAATGCAGTAAATAGTTTTGCTTTTCACTGGCTCAGATATCAGTAACACGAATACCCTTTTCATTCAACATATACTTGGAAATTTAGTAGGGAGAAAAGACGACCAGAAGTTTTTCGTCATATAAAGTTTTATTCTTTTTTTTTTTTTTTTTTTTTGTTCCAGGGTAAAAATTTTAACTCAATGCATTAATGCATGACACTATAAACGAATTTGGTTTTCATAAGCTCAGCTTTCAAAGGATAGTTTTCATTCAGCAAAATATGGAGAAATACGGACTTCATAGCCTTCAGCATAAGTAAAAAGATTCTGAAAAAATTTCGGAAGTAGAGTTTCTGTAACTAACCTTTATTCCACTCGCAAAACTTTGGAAAGTTATTATTAAACATTGCGTTGAATCGCTTTGTCAAGGCCATGAAGTTTTGGACCACTTGCACACTTTTCGTACAGCCTTTTTCTTTCGTGATGACCGATTCCACCTACGAACCCTGCATTTTCCTGTCAGAATTCTTATGCGTTTTGCTTTGACCGATAACCTTTTCCTTTCCTTTCTTGAAACTTTCTTGGCGTACGTGAAATGTTTTCGTCGCTTTGTTCTGTGTATTTCTTGACCGACGCGGTGTCTGTGCCTTCCGGCATTCTTTCAGTCGCTGTTATTGGTTTGTCGCGTTATCTCATAAATTTGTTGAGAAAAAGCAACTTGATCACGAAAGTATAATAAATCTTCCTCTAATTGAAAGTATTTTTTATATTTATTTCATAAAAGCGATAGAGCACTCTTTCTATAGGTTTACAGGCGCAATAAACCACTTGGGATGTTGGGAGAACACCCGAAAAGCTTGTAAATCTCTCGTATAAGGGCTCGTGATTTTGATGCTTTTCTCGTGTTCTCCCAACATCCCGCGTTGTTTATTGTGCCAGTAAACCCATAGAAAGAGTGGTCTATTACTTAAATAAAATATATTCTTATATAAAAAAAGAGGGTATATACATATATGTCTGTAAATGCATAGTTGTGTTTAATATCAATACATTAGTTTAATGAAATTGTAATCAGACATGTACCTTCCAACGTCTTGCTTATGATTTAATCAGGTAACTGAGCACTTCCACGCAAGTCATGAATACAAATGCTTTTATTCAGAATTCCTCGTGCCCGAGACCGATGTTCGTGTCTATAGTTTCTAATTTTGATGGCGCCTGTATGTATAATAAATCGTAGTTTTTTTTTATCCTAAAAGGAATCCATAGAAATCCGCCCTTAGCTTAAAAATATCATGAAAACTTGTTAATATTAAACAGATATTGCTGATACCATATATTGGACACTGCAGTTGTTCCAACTATCTTTGCGAAGACTCTGCAGAAGATACATATCAAGACAAATAGAAGAAAACCTGGTTCGTCGTTGATACAAGGTAATGGATAATCTTTTAGAAAATGCATGGATATCTTCATTGTTTATTTTTAGTGCGAAGAGGACCAGTATTAAGGTTACGTTATTAGTTAGGAAAGATATTGAGCGAAATTAGTGCTAGTTCCTGATCGAAAACGTAGCCCTCAGATGTCAATATTTGTGTGAGTTGGACAATATATGACGACATACGGTGTGGCACTAATGAATTTTTGCTGGAGTGCGTTTATTTTTGCGAATGGGCGATTTTTTGCATTTTGCAGAAACTAATTTTTTGGCGATTGAAAAAGATTAGTGTTTCTTGCGGGGTATTAATTCTTGCGATTTTTTGAAAGTTGGGTCTAATTGAAATTAGAACATTTTCGCTTTTTTTTTTTTTTTTTTTAATTTAAATGCATGCAATTTGCCAAGTGCAAAAAACCATGTATCAGTGGATCGACCTTCTAAAAACTTTATGCGAGAGAAATAGTATGGTACGTAAAAGAAAGTTGACACAGGACGAGACCAGACAAAGGACATTCAAGTCTGGCATACCGCTCAGTGATGCGTGTGAAAACCGCACGATGGTTAATAGATTTCTACAATTATATAAATCAAATTCCACGCATTACAAAAAATGGATAGAAGAAATCGGGAATAGTAGATGCTCTTCTCAACGGAGTGCCTTCGACTGATCTTTTCCAGTAAATCTTTTTGTTTAAATTCTGAAAGGTTTATTTCTCATCTTATCGTTTTGTTTCTGAACGAAAGAGACGTTTTAAATAAAATTCACCAACAAGATTTTACTAGTGATGTTTGTATGTACACTTTCGCTGGTGGAGTAAATTCATTGTGGAGAAAATGTTTTGCCATAAAATGTTTTTGGTAGATCGTGAATAAACCGCAAAACGGCAATAATTAGGACCCGTAGAAATCTTGTTCCACACGTTACTAAAAGACCGCGTAACAGGAATCTCTTTCAGTCGTGTAGGGGTGGACGAGGGAGTAAATGAACTCTCTCGCAGGGTAGGTAAGGCAATTGCCTTTGCAAACCCTAAAAAATTCCCCCTTTCCAACTCCCCAGAGATCTGTCTAAAACTGATCGTGTTTGGGCATTTGCAAATTCTAGGGGGTATTAGATAGCTATTTTTTATTTTATTTTATTTTATTTTTGATCTTTTGATCGCAGCATTCAAAATAAACATGGTGTCGTATGTCGTGGTTTTCTTCTAGAAGGTAAACCTCTGCAATTAGAACTAAAACACATCTTTAAAGAGTTCAAAATGGTAAGGAATAAACATCAAGAAGACTTGAACGTCGGTAACGGGTGGCGATAGTGGCTTAGAAGCAATGATATCGTCCTTTGGGTTGCAAGGAGGTCTGAATCAAAGGTCTTCCTGAATACCTTTAAAACAAAACCCCACTTTGCAACAGTGCGGGAAAGTTTAAAGTGGATTTTTCGTCTACGGTATGGAAATATCGCTAGTTCATCTGAATGAATCGCTTGTTAAATTAACTTTTTTTTTTTTTTTAAATAAAATTTTGCATTCTCACAACAACACGCAGTTGGATAGCGCAAATATGCTTCAGGAGAAGGCTTATTGATGTATCCAAGACATTATTTTTTATGAACACGTTCTTTATGACGTTCACCTATTTCTTAATATATAAATTTAGCCGAGCCTAAAAGCGGAGCTCTTGATTTCAATAATTATCCACAAAGGAAATTAAAGAGAAAAAGAGGAACAAGTGTACCCAAGCTAAGATTGTAGAAATTAAGTACGCAATATATCAGGAACTTTCCAAAAACGATTGTTTAAGGAATATGTCAGAAGAAAAGTCAACAACACGGCAGGGGTTAATTTGCACCGGATTAAAAACCTAGCTTGAGCCCGCGATCTAATTAAACACCCCAGTACCTGGCAAGCGGTCAATTCCAAAAAACACGCGACCGCGACGAGCTCTTGATCTGAACCCGCGATATGGTCACTTGATATTGGTAGCGGATACCTTGTTTTGACAGCTGTCAATTGCTGGTTTTCAGTGTCGCGCAATTCAAAATAGATCAAAATAAAAATCAAAACCGGTCTATAGATAAAGTCCAGAATCTGGGAAATGAAAGAAGGTAAATATGCAAAGACTCTGGCCAAAATTCTGATCACAGCAATTTTTCTTATGCGAGATGCGCGGAGAAATTTTTTACCCAAATTTATAGAGATTTGGATGGAGACGCCATGCTGGTGCCCATCCGTATGGGCACCAACATGGCGGCCGGAAACCAACAGAAACATCTGTCACTGAGTTTTGCTACAAAAGCGTGAATTTATCCCTCGAGGAACTCTAAAACATGAAAATAGTACTTTTTCTAAGACATGAACTGTTCAGATAGCCAAGTTCCCCGAAATAAGTCACTTTTTTAACCATCATGACAGCTCTCTAGGCCGTCATGCAAATGCCGCGTCACGCAAAAGCTTAGAAATTCAAGCGTAGTGTATCACAAAACCAAGAACCTATTCGGAGCGAAAATTTGTATGAATATTAGTTTTCAACTGCTCTTATACATCATTAAAGTAAAATCTCAGGAAGATCAATAGTTTTGTAGTTCGAATTTTAGTGACGTCATGTGAAAACCAGCTATTAATCATGGCATGGATGTCCAATATCAAAGGTGTACCCCTGGTAACAGGTGCTACTCGCTTATATTTCAAGGCATGAAGCTTGGCGTACGGACGTACGTACGTGCGGACAGTCACGCACGTGACAACCAAAATTTTTGAGATCGATGGGTTACCAAATTTTCTACGGTATGGGGCTCCACTCATTCGCCTTCAGCGCGCAAGAGTTCCAGTATTACGCAGCGTTATAGATTTAAGCCTTATTGTAACCGCTAAGTGAAGCTTGCTTACTTCGCACTATCCGCTAGGAACTGTTCGTTACTATTTTTGTTTAGAGCAGTTTACGCACCTTCTCTTTAGCCACTGTCTCCGTTTTGGTTCTCACTATTGTCTACAATTCCGTGAACGAATAAAATTTGCCTTCAGTTGTTGGCAGCTGCTCATCTTGTCTTTTTTTGTGTTTTTGTTTTTTTTTCCTATCGGCAGACTGTTATCTTTGGCAAGCATTTCTAGTCAGATCTTTTCTTCTTTGCATTCATAATCTTGGACAATTGTTAGAACAAAGAAAAATTCTTTAAAATTGTTTAAACCGTTAAAGCCTGTTAGTAGCCTTACAAAGGGCTTTTTGTAGAGACATTTTAGACGCACTAATAGTGTAGCTTTTCTGCTCCAGCTCCAGTTTTGAATTTTATAGTTTGACTGAATTTTTACACTTAAAGATTCTTTTCTTTTGAGTTTGGAAAAAAATGCTATAAATGAAATTAATATTGCATGACTGTATCTTATCTTTTTCCATTTGCTAGTCATGTATTTCAAGTGCGGAATCCTTTTGCTGATGCTCGTCGGATATTGTAAGTATCAAAACGTACGCCGGCGCACGAGCACACTCACGAACGCCCTGCTTACGAATGTACTCGACCGGGCACACTCACTTACACGTGCACACTCACGCACGCACCCGCCCGCGCACATGTGGGCATGCACTTAAACAAGCATCAATAAAAAGTATAAGACGCTTTCTTATAATCAAGAACTTATCAGAACTTTTTCAAATTTGCCTCTTTGTTTATGTTCTGTTCTGTTTGTTCTTTGCAGGTGCAGGTATGGTTTCCCGCCTTCGTGACCGTGCAGAAAGAAAAACAAAACCCTTAAGAGTGATAAATAGAGTTATTTTGACAATGAACTTTAACTTCAAGGTTTACGAATAAAAAATCAGCGATAATAATTTCGACTGAGGTTTAGATGACTCGTTCATCATTTTCAAATCGTATAAAGTCAGATTCCTGAGTTCTTTGTGTATTGAGCATGCCTAATATCTATTGCCATTGACGCATATATATATATATTTTTTTTTTTTTTTTTTACGCTGAGGAAGGTTACAGTATTTTAACCTTAACGTCCAAAACAACTTTAGCCAGTGACAACAAACATTTTAATATCCTTAAGTTAGCTTGAGTTTCTTTTATGAACAAAGAACATCATAAAGGCAATCCGTTTCATGGGATTTCAGGCATGGAAACAGATATGTTTAATGATCAGAAAAGACTCATTTTGGATGACTTTTAATTTGTATTAGTTTACTCTGTCAATAAGGTTGTGTCGCGTTGATTTAATTCTAATTGATCGATTATCTGACTACAGTCTGTGCAAAGGTTTAAAATTAATTATGCAAATGCTCAATTCTTTACTAGGTCAATGTTACGATTCGATTCCAAACTGTAAATTATTGGCACAGCACGGTTATTGTCACTTGAACCCGTATGTAGCATTACGTCAATGCCCCAAGGCCTGTGACGTCGATTGCGGTAAGTGCTTTGTAATCTAGCCTTCTCAGCTTCAATTGGTCCTTCTGCTGCGAAAGACGCTACAAGTAGGTTTCCACCTCGTTTAACCTTGGGATCAAATTGGAAGGCTATAAGGCATCGTGCCAAGATTTCGTATACTATGGTGCGTCGGTGATAGAACACAGTCTCCAGATCAACTACAGCGCAGTATCTCTGTGTAACACAGAGGTACAAACAACTTAGTAGCTGTTTCATC